>NW_009918844.1:0-50768 GCF_000696875.1 Nestor notabilis
GAAAAGAGCACAGAGCTGGATCTCCCCAGGCTGTGTCTGCTGGCATCCACTGGGCCGCTCTGCTGAAGTGCATTCATGTCTCAAACAGCTCTAAACTTACTCAAAAAGGACTTTAGCTGTGGTAAACATCCAGAAGAATTGATATTTCCATGGTTATGGCACTGTCCTGGGCTGTGTTACTGCTCAACCGTAAATTTTTGAGGTCCTTAATGAGTTTGGTGCTTTCGTGCTGTGCTGGCATTCCATTGCCTCTTCTTGCAGTGGTGGTGGTGTAAGCGGGTGGATATTAAGGTGCTGTCATAGCAGGCCAATGTTCCCTAGGTGCAAGGAGGATTTTTTTCACAGTGTAGGATCTGGAGCTCTCCTGCACAGCAGATTGGATCCTGAAAGTATTTATTCTGGCATTTAGCTGTGATTGCTCTCCTTTTTTTTTTATTTGTTCTCTAATCTTGTATTGCTGATTAGGTGCAAAATACCTGATTGTGTAGGTGATGTTACAGAATATAATGTGGCTTCTTTAGAAAATACGGATGTTCTGGCTATGTGTCATGTGATACGAAATGTGAGTGATCGATCACAGTTCATAATGGGGCTGTGCAGCTCTCCAAAGCTGAATGTTGTCTGTGTGCAAATAGCAAAACCAGAGGTGTTTTCTTGCTGATTGGACAGTCCTGAAGGTGAGGTTTTGCTGAATATAATGGCAGAAACTTGTGTTGTTTCTGATTTCTATATTTAAAACTCAGTTTTAAAGCTGGGGTAAGAAAGGTTCTGTTCAAGCAATGTCTTGGTTAACATGCTGTCCGCTGTCATAAATATTTCAAGTCTCCAGTGAAGACTGTTGCCAGAAGAGTGTAGACTTCACTCAGCTATTCAGCAATGAAGTTCTGCTCTGTAGTGTGGTGTGCTTAGTACTTTGCCTGGTACCCTTGCAGGAAGAAAACAGACAACAATAGCAAGAAAATCAGCTTTTACAGGTGCTTTTTTAGGATGCATGCTGCCTCTCAAGGCCTGCTGCCTCTGCTAACTGTCCTGCTATCGACTTGCTGGTGATTTGCTTTGGAAAAGTGCATCTCCCAGAACTTGGACCTTTTTTTTTTTTCCCCTACCAAATCTTACATTGTAGAGGGTACAGTGGTTCTAGTTCTGCCCTTACAGCTTCTTCTAAGTGGTGGTGGCTCAGTTTGATGCTGTAGCAGTTGACTTCAGGGCAACATCATGGTGCTTTGCATGACATCACAGATTTGTCGATGGCTGTTTGCAGTATAGCAGCTTCTCCTTGCACCTTACTGCACCTTGTTCCCACAAGTGAGGTTGAACTTTGACGTGTAACAATTATTAGGTTGGGTTTTCTATGTATTTGTTTTTATTACATGTTAACTGAACAAATCTGGAGCTCACTGCGGAGGGGTCAACTCTGAATACAATTAACAAAGTTCTTGAGCCCCAGGGAAAGAAAAGTGGCATTTTTTGAGTTACAATTAAGACAAGACTTACTAAAAAGACATTCTTAACTCAAAAATCAGTATCATGGGTGATGATCAACTTCCAGTCTAGTTGCTTAGAATATACTTAGGGTTTTCTTGCCTATTACCGACAACTTTTTGTATATAGTATCCTCCCCCCCCTCATTTATTTGCTCTGGCATTTAGAAAGGCACGGGGAATAGAAACACCTGAAGAAAAACTCAATCCTAGTGAATTTGCCCTGGGAGTTTAATGCCATTTGTAATACCAGAAGAATATGACCTATGTTTTGTTCTGTCTGCACAAAGCCATGTGTGCTGTGCAGTGCAGTCTTCGTTCAGTAAAATGGGAGTTAAATCCTTTATGGTGGTTAAGGCATTGCCAGGATTTCCAAGTTAATAGGTGGAAAAGGTCTGTATGAGAGTCTGCTTTGAATTAGAACAGCAGTTTTCAACCTGTGTTGATTTGTGGACCCCTAAACGCTTCCCAGGTGCAGACTTCTGTGATTTTAGACCTATCAACAATAGCCTTGCTTCCTTTCATATAATTTCATGGCATCAGAAGTATTGTTCTGTGGCCATGAGTTTGCAGACTGGTGAGTTACAGAACACATTGCAAATGTTGTGGTGTCTGACCTGTGTGAGTTTTGTGTTGAGTCAAATGTACTGTTGACATTTGTGCTGCTGGAGCAGGCAGGGCTGCCCTCCCCTGCCTGGCTTGCTACTATTGCCTAAAGCTTGATAAAAGCTGTAGTTTGCTTTGCTGAAATAGTTACTGGAAATTTAAATCTTACTTTTGGGTGTGTTGGCATGAGTGTGATGTTACTGGTTAAGGTCAAGCTGGTGATGGGAGGAACTGCAAGGTGTGATGACATCAAAGAAACAATACAGACAGTTTAGGGCTTTTTGGGTGTACTCAAAAAAAAAAAGTTGTCGGGTTATTTTTGGCTTGGCTGGTTTCTATTTTGATGGACAGGACTGTGAGCAGTCAGCAGTGCTGCCCTGTGGGAAGGGCTGCAGAGAGCAATCCATGGTTCCGCCTGCCCCGAAGTCAGTCGGGTGCAGGTAGCGTGTGCTGTGGTTTAGTTTTGGAGATCCTGGAGCATAATCCCTGCAGTTGTGGCTGGGGATTGTGGGGGCCTCTACAAAGTTGCAATGTTTGTGGTGGTTCATGAATCGGGTATCAGTGGGAGTGTTACCAAAGGCACGTGCAGGGCATAGGTGTGTATTTGGAATCTCTCAGGAACATGCCACGCTCCTCCCAGCAGGTAGGTGCAGCCAGGAAGCTGAGTGGTAGCATGAGGGAGTTTGGCAATGCTGCAGAGCTGTGCTGTACAGAGGCAGTGGAAGGTGGGGAGCTGCGTGTCCTGCTGGTGCAGTGCTAGGTGTGAGCACAGGACTTGCTTTTGCTGATATGAGCTCCTGTGTGTGCCCAGGAGAGGGGCAGAGGCTGACACCCCTGGCAGATGCCAGCTGAAGTTCTCTGTCCTTGTTAAATTAGAAACTGGTTCCAGCGTGGCTGCTCACAGTAGCTTTGCAGCAGTGGTTAAATGTGCAGCAGAGATAAAGATGGGCTTGGTGCGCATCCATCTCCTGTGTGTCCAACAGTATTGATGAAGCCAGGAGCAATTTCAGCAGTGTGCTTTGGTTCTATTGAAGGATGGAAAAGCACTTGTTACAGTTGACATGCTGAGTCTTTTGTAGCACTTGAGGGCAAGTTGGCCCTGACTGGGCACCTTCACTTCTGTCTCCAGCACAACCTGAGCAGCAGGTTTGTACCAAGTTGACCCCACTTGGGTCGATGCCTGGTTTGGTGGCAGTGATGGAGGTGCATGTCCACAAATGAATGGCTTGTCCTGCAGCCAGCGGCATCTGCTTGCGGCCCCTTTGGGGCTGAGCTGCTGCTGTGGCTCTGTGTCAGGCAGCAAGTCTGCACGTGGAAGGGGCAGCACTAGTGATGTACATGATATCGGGAAGGAGGTGATGATGAACCACATGGAAAGGGCAACATGTCTCCAGTCATGGAGGCTTCCCAATGTTCCTCTCCATCTTCTTCCTCGTGAGGTGCAGGTGGGTGATTGCTCAGGAGACCCCATCAGGTAGGGCTGCCAAGCAAAGCTATGTGTGAGTTCTTGTTACAGAACTTGTTCTGTAGGTTATGTACAGTATCAGACAGCTTATCTGGAAATAGCACATTCACACTACTGGGATCTTCAGAAAAACACAGTTTGATAGGTAATAAACCAGCAGTGTAGCTTGCTATTCACTCTCAGACATTAATCAGAACTAATGCTTTGGGGACTCACTTTTCATTTTCATATGTGCAGAATATGACTTTCTGTGTGAGAAACCAGAAGTGTTGAGGTTGGTAGAACAGTCCAACACAGCATTGCTTACTGCCCAAAGGATGGGGTGCCCTTTGGTTGGTATATTTTAAGAACAGAGAATTTCTTGTCCAATAGCATCTCAGCGCACTGGAAACCTCCAGCTCCTTTTTTCAGCTCCTGGAGGGCCTCTGGTGCTGAGCATGCAGCGAGGCTCTTGCCCTGAGCCTTGCTTGAAGCTTCCATGTTCCTCTTGTTCTGGAGGAGTGTGCTCATGGTTTTCTCTCCCACTGCTGGTAGAAGATAGAAACCTGCCTGTTGCCTAATGCAAGGAGGGTGGGAGCCAGGATGGTTGTCGCCCTTTTAATAGTTCCTCTGTTTGCCCTGACGTTTCTTTGTTGTGTGGTTTTCCCAAGCACCTGTTTAGACTGACTGCTGCCCACAGATTTCTAAATAGCAGCAGTGAACCAAGTGAGATTCCTCTTTAATTTTAGCTGCATGTCCTCTCCCAGTATGTGCATGAAGCTGGATTCACAACATGAAGGCTGTGAAGCCTCTCTGGAGCATAAGTTGCAGGGCCTGATGATTGAAGCACTAACCTTCCTCAGCACATGGATTTACGTGTGGATAATCAAGAAATAAATAAATAAGACCAGGATAAGTTTATTACGCTGCTACTGGCCAGAAATTTTGATTTCAGCTCAAGTAGGGATTCAGCAAAAGCAGTTGAAATTTTAAATGCAAGTGATTTTTTAAAATGCAATTAAAACTTACTTTTATGTGACCAGAACATTTGTAAATGTTTGTTTGCTTGTTTTGGAAAAGTGGTTCAAGTGTAGGGGATTGGCATGCTCATGCCACTGGGTTTTGAGGCAGTGATGGTCTTGTGTAAGTGGCACGTTTGCATTTGGACTAACAAAGTGAGGTTGTACCACCTTCTCCTGTGGACAGATCATAATTTCCACAGAAGGGTAAATTTGCAAGCCCAGGTTAAATGTTTGTTGCTTTCAGAGAACCCACAGAATTAAAATAAACAAGCAAAGAAACCAAACAAAAAGCCTTAACAACAACAAAACCAAGCAATAAGCAAGTATTAGCAGGTACACATTTAATTCAACCTGAACTCCCAATTTTTAGCTATTGAGGATGTAATACAGTATATGCTCTGCGCTGCATGTACGTGCTGTTCTATGGTACTGCTTCATTCTGCTTACAGCTTAAGCTATAATGGCTACACTTTACATCCGTAAATCAAAATAGCCAAGTTTCATTTTACACAGTTTGAATCTGGTTTTCATTTTATGGATTTAGAAACTTAATTTCTGAAAACAAACATTGTGTTCAGATGTGTTGCTTGTGTATAATTTGATAACATACAGAGAAGCACAAAAGTAAGGCTGAAAAGGGGGCAGATCTGTTGACCTTGCTTCAGTTTGGGTTTTTTTTGGTTAGTTCTCTGACAGAAGAAGTTATTTGTTGATATTTGTTGTTTGTGATACTTGGCAAAGTTCTGGTAATACCTGCAGTTCTGAAACAATTAGTGCTGACTGGGAGAGCCAGATGTAAAGAGAACTTGGTTTATCATTTGAAAGGTATGCAGATAAGCAAGTGTGAGCCTCTTCTTTCTGCTTCAGGCTCCTGTCAGTGGTTTGAAATCTGTATGTTTGTCTGTCTGGTTTTCTCTCTGCTGGGATCTGGGTAAGATTGTACCCCTGCTCTCCCACGTCCTCCTCCTGCCTTTCTCAAACCTTCTGTTGGGTGCATTTCTGGTTATTAGGATGCTAAAGTACATTAGGTTATTAGGATGCTAAAGGAAAGCTTTCTGTTGCACTGCTGTTCATTCCGTAAGAAAAATTATCTCCGTTAAGAAAGTGAACCAGGGATGCTGTTAACCAGTTATCTTGGTGTCTGAGGCTTGGTGTTCTCCCATCAGTATGTTCCTTATTTAAAATCCATACATTTATAACCCCTGAACTTGATAGAAATGCTTCAGGATGTGTGAATTACCCAATGCATTGCCATCAGCTCTCTCTATCTTTCACAGTGGTTCATACGTAGCACCCATTGCATGTGTAGCTGCCACAGCCTGGAAAAGGGTACTAAAAACGAGCCAAAGACAACAAATATCCACAAGCATGTAGATAACAGACACTTGGCTTGTATCATAATCACTGCTGTGTTTTTTGCTGTTGAATATTTAATTAGTGGGTATTTAACACTTCGGTGTGATAATGGTCCCAGATAAGAGGTGCTGTACATTTTCAGACACGAATGTAGGTCAGACTCCTGTTTACTTTTTGCTGCAGTGCTGAAGCCAAAGGAAGACAGGAGCAGTGGGGGACAAAGAGCATGTCCCGAGGTCCCTGGAGCATGTGCCCTGTCCCCAGCAGCGCTGGCTGCCACTCCAGCAGGCTTTTCAGACTCCTGTGTTTGACTTGAAGCTTGCTATGGAGTGTGGTAAAATTATTATGCTGGTGAGGGCAGTGATGGTTTCAGCAGATACACTGTGCAGATGTTGTGGTTTGGGTGTTTTGTTTTTTTACCTACATGCTCCTTTTGGGTTTACCCCTTTCCCTGTGCAGGGATTTACTCCTCTAAATTCTCTTACAGCGGAGTGCACAGGATGCTGTTCTTCTTGCAGAGTGCAGGCTCAGCATCGTGGCCTCTCTCTGTAAAGGCTTAAAGCTTGGATGCTTGGTAGTGCACTTCTGTACAGAGGAAACTTTGATCGATGACCTCTTTTTGCTTGGCTTCAAATACTTCTTAAGCTATCAAGTAGATAAAATTTACTTTTCTTTCCATTTTATGTTTTTCCAAACGATTTGGTTTGTATTTCAGAAAAGCTTCTTTAAAACATGAATCTTTGCTAATAAGAATTTATTTCTTGGCTTTCGTCACAAGCAGTTACTAAGTTCAGTTCTTGACTTAATCTCAGCTCCTTTTTATCTTCCCATGCAACATTCGCAAAGATTATTTCCCAGTTCCTGTTGTTTTTCCTTCTATCAGTATTAATTTCTCAGTGCACAAGTTCTGGAGCTGAGTGAAATAATGAGCAGTGGATCACTGAGGCTTCTTGCCACCCTCCCATCCTTAAGAGCAGGACTGTGGTAGGAGTTGTGCTTTTAACTATCTCTGTCAGCAGCAGTCACTGTATGGGAGTTGGAGCCATCGCTGCTTCATTTCTGTGACCAGTTAAATGATGGTAATGTGACCAGCTAAAGGATCTGAACTCCCTTGTGGTAGGAGCTGTATGGACTTGGGAAAGAATGATAAGCCTGAGCTCAGAGGGCTGAGGTTGAAGCTGCTCTGCTTTGTCTTGAACTGCAAGTTAACTCGGTGAGGTTGAATTCAGCTGGAGGGAAGCATCAGCTCATGAAAACTTTTGGGATAGCTTCAGCAATGCCCTTCCAAACCAGTTCTGGGAGTGTTTTTAACAGGATTTGCCCCACTTGCTGCCCCTCTTTTGCAGGAGCAGAGGGTGAATAACCTGTTGTGTGATGGTGAAAGGGCAGGAGCTGGAGTGGCATGTCCCAGCATGTTACACCAGCCCTGTGGCTGCTTGTATTAGTAGGTATTACTTTAAATGGACTTTTAGGCCCAGGTTAACCCAAGTGCCTGAAAGTGTCATCTCTCCCTCAAGTTTGCTTTGTTAGGTATTTTTATACACCACCCCCCACACAGAGGTACAAAGAGCTGTTGATCTTCAGCCAGTTCAGCCATATCTGGGGGTGGGTTGGTGGCTCATAGGAATCAGGTGAACTCCTTGTCATCTCATCCTCTTCAGGAAAAAAGTAACAATTGTTGAACTCGAAGGAAGAAAAATGTGGTAGTGAAGGTGGTGGTCTGACCCTCACCAGGCTCCCTGTTCTAACTGATAAGTAGTAGATACTACAGCTTGTTTGTAATCAAGTTACAAGCTTATTTGGTGGTGGGCTGCAGGGAGAAGCACAGGAGTTGCTGCCCCAGGCGTGAGGAGGTTTGAAGAGAGCACTGGAAGCTCATGGAGCAGAGCTGCTGCCTTCTGGCAGCTCATGTGTGCATGCGCAGGGTGTGATTTACCTGTAGCTACCAGTGTGGTGAGATCTGTGCAGGAGATACCCTGTGCTGCTGCTGCTGCAGGGCCCTGGGCAGGTGCCTGCCATGCTCAGCAGAACAGGCTATTAGTGTTGTTGATTATGCCATATTGCTTAATTATTGCTTGGATGTGGCTGCCTTCTCTTGTTTTCTTCCTTGGCTTTGATTCTGTCCACTTCCTGGCTGAAACCAGGCTTGGCAGGATCTGCCTTCTTTATTCTTGGGGGGCAGCAGCTTCCTTCTTGCTTTTCTTCCTTCTCGCACACAGTCTCTTTTGCAGACTCTCTCCTAAAGCATGTGCTGTCCCTTCCTTCATCGAATGATGTAATGTTTATAATTGTCAGGAATAAAATATATCAGGGCTATCTTGACCATGCATTTACATGCTGGCTTTCCAAAGCAGGTCTGAATTGCACGTGTGCAGGGCTGCAGTTTGCTGCTTGGACTCTGGACAGCAAGGCTCTTAGGGTATGTGATGCTGAAAATGTTGGCCTGTAACAAAATACACGTTCATCTCTATCTGCCTCTTTGCTTGCAGTTCGGTCTTACTGTGGCTCTGCCAAGATGGTTGCATCCCAGTTGCGCTGTTTGAGCACGTGGGGTGTCTGGAGCTGTGCCACACTGTGCTGGAGATGGTGGTGCTGCTTTGGTTATACAGATATTGACCAGTGCTGCAGGAAGAGTGCACCCTGTGTCTGTTGGCACATATATGTGTTTGTGTGGACTTGTGCTTCGTGCCACATCTTCCAGGAAGAATAATGGGTTGAGCAGCAGCTTCCAAGTGACGTAGCCAAGAGTGATTACTGGATAAGTGTTATTTTTGTCGTTGTTTAACGATGTGGTTATTTTAAAGGGAAGATGGATGAGAGACAGTCAAGGACTGACAGTATATATTTATAATATAATACTAAAATCACTTAGAAACCTTAGAAATATAAGCTTTCCTTACTTGATATGTTTCATATTTGCCTCATGATGAGAATTTCAGAAGGGCACAGATACTTGGTTTCTATCAGCCTCCTTCCTCACGAAGCTGAGCACCTACTTTTGGTATTTTACCCAGTGAACTGCAGACTGGTGGTTTGGCACAGTACAAGTTCAGGAGGTGACTTTCAAGGTGGAAGTGTTTGTGTTGTCCTGCTGCAGAACGTTGGCTTGTGACTTCTTCCTCTGTGATCAGTTGTGATTTCGTTGCATTGGTGGAGACTGATTAAAAATGTCCTCAAGATACATTCTTGCTTTCTCCAAAAATAGCACAAACTCACCTGAAATACTGTGTATTGTATAGAGTTTAGTCTGTAGCTCGTCCTATCTGAGCAAATCAATGCCAAGCAATTGATAAGAGTAGGCAATACTGACTCCCTTCAGGGGAACGTCTGACAATACAAAACCACAAAACCCGTGGTGTTGCCTTGCTTGGCCAGGGAGCACTGTCCTTCCCTTCTTCACTAGTCCAGACCTGTAACCTGCTTTGAATCATGTCTCTCCACTGCAGTTACAATATGGTACCTACCTGGTATGGCAGTGGTTCACAAGTTTTATTTAGGCACTTGAAGATTTCCATGCTCTGTAGCTAAACAATGCTCAGACCATATGTAGGGACTATATCTGAAGTTCATGGTTTTTAAAAAACCTTGGCCTTTCCCTAGTCTGCAAGAAAGCTGCCATTACTGCAGGGCTGAGGTTTTGGCCATTGGGCTGTATTAGCAGTTTGATCTTGGCATAATAAATGTTAATTGTAACAGGAATTAAATTTCTTATAATCTGACACAAGAAACACATGCTTTGGGGGCTGAAATTCTGGCATCATACAGCAGAGTTTGAAGGAAGAGACTGACTGTACCTGAATATGATGATAACTGCTGCTATCACTCTGGTAGGGTTTGGGGTTTTTTTTAATGTTACAAATTCTAAAACTCTAGCAGGGTATTTTTATTTTTTTTTTTTTTTCCCCCACTCTGGAAATGTAAAGGCATCTCTGGCCAGGGGTGGGATTTAGGGAGAGAATAGTGCAAGACAGTGACCTGCTGGAGTGCATCCTGTCACAAGGCTCTCCTTGGACATGGGAACACGGTGCTTCCTCATCTGCCTCTGTGACCCACTGGTGGGGCCTTTGTGGTGGGTGATAATGAGTCTGACTGCTGATGCCAGGGAAGGGACTGCAAACTGGTGAGGAATGAGAACAGCAGCGACTGCTCAGGAGGAGGTAACTATTTAAGCATTGTCTGAATAGTTTCCTGAAAGCCAGGTTTTCATCAGGTGTCTGTGTGGGGTATTGAAGGGTGACAAATAGTTGATTTAAATGCAGACTTGCCTCTGGGCAGGGCTGGTGGTGTCCCTCAGGTGGGTCAGTGTGAATGGCTTTGGCAAAACTGCTATACACTGGATTTGGGAGAATAGGATATGACAGACATGAGCCCCTTCAACCTTGGGGCTGGAAAATGTGTATTAAAAAAAAAAAAAAAGGCATTTTTGCAGGAAAAAGAGAAGCTGCAAAGGGCCTAATAAAGCAGGGGGAGGGAGGTACATCTGAACGTGCACCTGCATTTTAAAAGCAGCAGCAAAGGCAGCACCTCTCGTGCTCAGGGAGGAGGCGCCTCTGCATGTGCACAGTGGAGGCACGGAGGCTGCAGCAGAGTGGTGGCAAAGCGGGGGTCTGCAGTCCCCTGCCCAGTGCTCCTTCATAGGATGGTTTGGGTTGAAGGGATCTCAGAGCTCATCCAGTTCCAACCCCCTGCCACAGGCAGGGACACCTTCCACTATAGCAGGGTGCTACCAGCACCTGAGTCCCTTGAACACTGCCAGGGATGGGGCAGCCACAGCTTCTCTGGGCACCCTGTGCCAGCGCCTCAGCACCCTCATAGGGAAAAATTTTAGTATGTCATCTAAGTCTCCCCTCTGTCAGGTTAAAGCCATTTCGCTTGTCTCTACAGCCTGTTGTCAGAAGCCCCTCTCCAGTTTTTATGTAGCTCCTTTAGGTTCTGGAAGTTGCTCTAAGGTCTCCCTGGAGCCTTCTCTTCACTTTCCCCCTTCCTGAGCTCCTGCTGAGCAATAAATTATTGTGTGGCTTTTGATGACAGAGTAAGAAGAATTCCAGCAGTGTAGTCTGTAACATCATTACCTGCTTTTTCATGTAACAGAGGAGTTTATCCTTTTGTATTTTCTTTAACCACATGAAGAAAACCCATAAAACTGAACCTGAAGCTGAATATACATTTTATTGGAGAGGTCTGTTGCATTTTAGTTACTAGGATGTTGAACTGTGAATTGTAAGACGTGCCTCAGGAAGGGTGGTGAGCAGGATGGAGAAGCGAAGTGAGAAGGTGCGCATTTGTGCTATGACAGCTTTAATGAGGAGCATATTGCTGATGCTTATTGGCAAGAGTGATACCTGCAGCACTTCTCAGAGCTCTTAAAATGGTGAACCCAGCTGGGACATGTTGTCTGGTGCTGGTAAACAGGCAGATACCTCACAGCTGGGCATGGAGAATCCTGTATCCTGTGAAAACCGATTGTACCCCATCTCAGCTCAATTAGTCACAACACCACTAAGCTCCTCAATCCTCTGCTTGGCAGAGGTCCTGCTGGTAGTGCAGCGTCCAGCCAGGGAGCTGTGTGCTCAGTAAACAGCACGGGATCTGCTCTCCACTATTCCACAGTGAGACAGAAATGGCATTAAGCTGCCTTAGGATTTGTGTGTTGAAAGATTTTGACATTTTTGTGATTGCTGCACAGCCCTGGGAAGCTCTCACCTGCGTGACTGCTTCTGCAGAGCTGATACTTGTGAGTGGGTTTGAGAGACAGGCACAGTCTGTGTGTCCATCTGTCTCCTAGAGGTGGGATGACTGCTGTTGTGCTGCCTTTCTCCTGCTCTCCAGCTTTGGGGCAGAGTAATGGCAATTCTGCTAATCTAAACCAAAAATTACTACATAAGGGTTTTTTTTTTCTGATTATGCCTGCCTTGGGTTTCAAACAATTTGTGGTGAAGCTTTTTCTGGAGTACATCTGAGAAGCAAAGCAGGGGAGTTACCAGCTTGTGCATCCCAACTTTCTCTCTCTTTTAAGTTGATTAACACTTACTTTGCTGTTCTCATCACGTCTTTCAGTCAGAAGTATTTCATTGTCTCTTACTCTACTTTCCCTGTACATTGCAACCTTTGAAATTAACTTTGCTTTGCTTTGAATGAAATTGGTGTTAGTAAAGTAATAGGGCCTTTAAAGTCTTGCTCCAAATATTTACCTGTGCCAATGTGTGAAGTTTGAGCTCAGTCATTTACCAGAGGTCATGTTCCTTACTGAAACATAACAATAAAACTGCTCAAACCCGGGTTTGTTTTGTTCCTAAAGGAGAATGGGGAGAACCATTGTGTTTTGGAAGGAGTAGGAGCCACTAAGGAAAATCGGGACTTGCTTTTTAATGTTAATGTGTCTGGTGGCCCGATGTAATCTGCACCCGGGGAGTGGGGTGGGGGAGAGGCAAATCTCTCTAAGAGCATCTGGAGCTTTAGTGATTTCTTGTGTTCTGGTTTTTCCCCAAAGATCCAAGCCAAGAAGAAACCTACTCCAGTGAAGTATGAAGTTGGGGATCTTGTTTGGGCCAAGTTCAACAGACGCCCATGGTGGCCATGCACAATTTGTCATGACCCAGTGCTGGACTGTCACTCAAAAATGAAAGGTACTGTATCTACTCAGTCCACAAAGCGGAGGTGTTAATGTATAGCAGAGTGCTGCAGTTTTAAGTTAATTTTCAAGGGCCAGAAATGCTTTTTTAAGGTATAAAGAAATAGACTTTTCTGTGGAAGACCTGGATCTAAAAAGTAGACCTAGATCTGGGAGGAGACAGGAGGAAGGTGAGGCTGAGGCTGATGGAAGTGGCACGGATAGCTGTTGGACATGCAGACATTTCTTCCCAGGGTATAGAAGGATGAGTAGCTGGGCAGAGCTTAAGGCAGTGCAGAAGAAAAAGCAGTCTCTCAAGAAAAGGATGAAGAGAAAAAGGTGGATCAGAGAGGTGAGGACAGAGATGTCCAACAGGTGGACAAGCAGAGCTGGAGTGTGTGAGGACAGTTGGCTAGGTTGGAGAAATGGGAGGCTGGAGAGGCTGAGAAGCAGGGTGTGGGGTAGCACAGTGTAGTCGCCGAGTGCCTGAAGGTGTGATGGGAACGTGTGTGAGGAAGTGAAATGATTTTTGTCTTGCTTGGCACAAGGAAGTGAGGGGCTGTTTCTGGGAAAATGCCAGGAAAACCTGGAGATGCAGCCACATATGTGAAAGTTTAGGGCATAGTGTGTCAGGCTGAGAGCTGGCTGAGTGGAAGGGATGGGAGAAATGAGGTTAGAGCTGTGTGTGCATGAATGCAGAGGAGAGCCAGGAAAGAAAAGTGTCTTAACAAGCTCAAGGCAGAGAAGTGTAGGTTAGTGATGGAGAAAACAGAGGGGAAGTGACTGTATTGCTTTTAGGATCATACAGCCTGCCACGGGGAGACTGCCCCACACGGAAAGGCTTGTTTATGTGTTCCTGGGTTCCTCTTCGGATTCTTTTTGTTCTGTGGGCAACTGAAACCCCTTGACCAGTGCTGTCTGCTGCTGACAACTCTAGACTGGTGAGGTTGCCACTCACTGATGTGTTTCTCTCCAGTTCTTGTGGCCCTTGTCAGTCTAAGAACCAAATGCTGAGAGCAAGTAGACTTTTTTCCAGGTAGCCATCAGCTCAGAGCCCTCTGCTATTTCCGTAGAGACATGATGTAGATTTTCCAACATTGTGCTCATGTCATGCCCAAGACTGGTTGCTGTAGTCATCTTGTTTTTTCTTCACCTTCCCATTCAACCTGATTTTGTTTGCTATTTTCAATAGTCCCTTTCAAGCTCTCAAATTCCTGTCAAAAATGTTGCCAGAAGGTATGCCTGATGCATATTCTCTCCCCTCATCTCCCCCCATGAAGTTTTGGACAAGGTTTAATGTATATATACATTAATTTCCCTCTCAGCCTGTGTATGAGGGTTTCTAATAAAGGAATTTTGCAGGGAAGAAACATGCTGGTAACGCATTCCAGCAAGGTCTGATCTCCAGCTACATGGTGGACTCTCCCATTGGTTTTTATCCTTGTTCAAACCAACAGAGCTCTGGGGAAAATTGTATTTTCCAGTGGTGGCTGTATGGAATGTGCTTATTTCCCCTCCCTGATGGCCAAGGTGGCAGATCTGAACTCTGGTGCTTTTGGGCGGGGGGAGCTGCTGGGTAGGAATCACAGTCCTGCTGCCTTGTCTCTCCTGTTGCCAAGGGAACAAGCCCTTCAAAACAAGACAGGTCACTTCAAAGTCATCATTTGTGCAAAAACCTCTTCTCTTGGGTTTGAGGTGTGGGGTTTCATTTAAAGAAGTTTGCCTTTGCTCAGCAAGCTCTTGACTTAAGGATTTTTTTGGAGCTGGAAGATGGAGGCTCAGTAGTTTGAGTCCCAATACTGGGAATGGGACAGATGAAGTCTGTCATCTTTGCCCTTGGTTTGATGTTGCCCTGGTCATTATTTGTCATCCTCTCAGTAGTCTTGTCCAGAATCTCAGTGTCAGCATCACTAAAGGCTAGGCTGCTGTGCTGTGCTGGCACTCCTGGATGAGGCAGCACAAACCAATGGGCTGTGAAGTGCAAGCTGCATGTTCAGAGGGCGAAGGTGTTCCCAGGAGAACGTGAAGCATGCAGTGCAGTGAAGTGCAGGGGGAAGTTTTATATATTCCTTGTTCAAGCCTTGTTTGCTCTGTTCTAATGCTTTTAACCTGTCCTTTTTCATCAGCACACCCAGTACTGGTTCAGTTCTTAATTGTACCGTGTCAGTTCAGCATTTTCACACAGAAAGCACCTTTGAAAAATCTTTACTTGTGCCCTTATGATTGAGTTTCATATGGAGGTACTCACTGCAACTAACATGTTGTCATGTTGCACCTAGTCCTTGTAGAGTGTGTGTGTGTATATATGTGGACTTAAATACAGGTGTTAATGTTTTATGTTCTAAATGAGTTTGTTTGGTAACAAAGCACTGAACAAAATGGGATATATTGTGGTGGGGGACATTCACCCTGTATGAGTAAATCCTGTCCAGAAGGATGTCATTTCTGGGTATTGGCAAGCACACTGTTGTTTTCCCAGTGGTCAAGTAGACTGGACTGTTTAATCATTAATCAGGGAGTAGCAACAAAGCAATGTCCTGCCTGATATGTTGTGTCTCAGGCAGAAGAATATTTGGATAGTTTTGCAATTTTTTTTGCAGCCAAACCTTTGCTCTAGGGAGAAGTGACCCATCTTAAAACTGTTCATCAATTGATTATAAGAAAAATAAGCACAACTTGGAAATGGAGAGTGGCAACACAGACCATAGGCAGCAGAGATCAAAGGGGTCTCCCTTAGCTCAGAGTAGAAATCCCCAGAATTCACATTCGTGTGGGAATGTTACAAAGCAAAAAGAAGATGAAAATTAACTGTCAAATTATTACTGGTTTTTGTGATTCTTTGTGTCTTTATTCTGTCATTTGCAAGGGGTTATTTCTGTTAAATTTCTCAATAGTTTCCAATCGGAGACCGTACCGAGAGTACTACGTGGATGCCTTAGGAGAGCCTTCAGAGAAAACCTGGGTTGCTGGGAAAGCTATTGTCCTCTTTGAAGGAAGACATCAGTTTGAAGAGCTGCCTGTTCTTCGGAGAAGAGGAAAGCAGAAGGAAAAAGGCTACAAACATAAGGTGAAAGATCTGTTTTCTCTAATATGTTTTTGATTCTTTGAATCTGCACAGTACAGAGTATTCCTTGATGCCAGGAACTGCACTTCAGCAGCTTTCTTCTGTGGCAGTGACTGCAGCATCGCAGCCAGGGAAGTGATTCTTTGCATCGTTACAATGAGCAGAGTTCATAAGCTGCCAGGAGTTTCTAGGCACTCTTTTATGTCGGGGTGTGACTTGCTGCTTTTATTGCCCCAGACAGGAGGAGTCAGGTCTCTGCTGGGAGATGTGTTCGGCAGAGCAGCCCTCTCCTGATGTCTATTACAGCGCGCTTCTAAATAACTTCCTGTGCTGTCTGGCAGCCTCTTTTGGCTGATGTGAAGCAGAGGTGGAGTTGCACGCTTCACTAGATCGCAGACTGAGATAAAGCAGAGGGGTTTTTAGCCCTGCTTCAGTAATTCTCTTTATAGAAACCTGTTAGGACTTACAGTTTGACTTGGAAAACGCTTTGTCAGTGAGCTTGTGGGAATGAGTTTTGTGGCTCATCGCATCATCACCATTTCCAAACATAACAGCCCTGGGCAGTTGTAGCCAGTATAATGTAACGTGACACAGGGGTCTGGTCTGTGTCTTCAGGAAGGTGACTGGAGAAATTAACTTCTTAGGATTGCTGAAGTGAAGAAGTACAAAGGTTACAGCATTACTGAAAGAGAGCAAATAGGCACACTAGGCAGTGTTGTCTGGTTTTTCGTCTTTTCCAAGAGGTATATGACCTGTGTCAGTGCAGACCCATCAGATTAAATGTGCTCTTGCAGATGTGAGTCTCTGAGTGTAATGCTCTCATTTGTTTTTCCTTTTCCAAGGGCATGTTCAGTATCTTCTCTAAGGACTTTTCTACTTGCCCAGCCCTCTATCAACTAGTTACATGCTCCCAGGTAACTTTTTTAGTCCTAGAAATGCTGCATGGCTAGAATCTCATCCTATAAGTAAATGGCAGTATCAGTGTGGCCGGAGTAGAGGGAATCAAATGTTTGCATAATGTCTAAGTTTGCTTTCCTGGAAGCCAGGATCTGATGCAAAGCTGAAAGGTTTTGGCTTGGTTTGCTGTCAGGCTCCATAAAACTTATTTAATCTGCTGAGATGCAATTTGGTTGGTGTGGGCTTTTTTAAGGAAAAGTGTCAGAAATTTGAGCTGTTCCTCATGCCTTGGAATTGGTTTTGATTTTGGGAGCAGTTGTGAAACCTTTGATTTGCTGTTGTGCAGCCAAAAACTACACACACAAACAAGTTTCTTGCTGGTTTTAGATATTAGTGGAAGTTCCTGTAGAGTATGCAGAGTGCTTTTTGTTATATACTGAAAGGTACAGAGTTAAACCTGCGAGACTTCTCAGTAATGGACGTCTTGGATTTGATATGAGTACATTTTGACTCTGTGTGTAGATCCTGTGTTTGTACCAAGGTGAGTTGATGGAGAGGCAAGATTGAGTGCTCTGAGTTCAAGGGTGCAGGAACTATCAAGAACAAGCAAAGCAAAGATGTCTGCTCAAATGTTTTGGGGAAAATGATGCTGCTTTTGCCTTGAGAGGCTTGTTGGCTCTTGCTTTGTGTTTCTGTGCCAGGGATCCATACCATATGCGTTCCCCTTTGCAGGCTGTTGTGTTCAGGGTGTGTGTGGATGCCAGGACATCTGGTTCCTGAAAGACCTGTGCTTGCAGGGACCTTTTTGCTGTTTTGGGAGCACAGAGGGATTTTTATTAGGCTCAGCAGGAGTGCAGGATGCTTACCCAGGAGCAGTGTTTTCTGTGTCTGCTGCGCATAGTCTGGGAATCCACGTGATTGTCTTAGAGATGCAAAATGCAGGACAGTCACTGTTCTGTGCCTTGTGTACCTTGATCTCACTTTTATGCTGTTGCTTACACGCTCAAATTGTATTTCTTTCTGTTTCCTCTAACTTGAAGGTTCCTCAAAGATTTATGGCTAAATGGGAGAGCAGTGTTGGACAGGCAGAAGACATTCTTCTTGGAGAGGATCAGAAGTGCAGCCAGAACTCCAGCGAGCTGGACAGCGAGAAGGAAGTGCAGTCGGAATATTATACCAATGGCCCTGGCGCTGAAGGGGACAGGCAGCTCAATGGCTGTTTTAAATCCTTGACATTTGACTCCAGACACCCAGCCAGGGAAAAAGGAAAATTGCACATTAAGCCACACATGAAAAAAAGCTCTGACAGCAGAAAAAGGACTAGAGTAAAAAAGAGTGGTGCAAGAGGGGAAGGATCTAGGGGAGAAATCAAAGAGAAAACAACAGAGAGCATAGTTAGAAACATGATGATTGGGGACCTACCAGACAAACATGCGTCTCATGAGCTTCGCCGGATTGCCAGCAGTTTAACAGCCTCCAGTAGCACCAGGGAGAACCATTTGCTTTCCTCCTTTGGAGAAAGACGTTTTGAAAAGACTTTGAAACTCGACTATGAGAATCGTAAAAGTGATGCTCTGAAAAACAATCTCCAAGGGGATTTGTTTTCAAGTGCATCTTTGGAGAGGGAGAAAAGCTCCCTGGGCATTTTGTGCAGTTCCAAATTACAGATACACTATTCTGCATCTGATGCTGGTATGGAGAAAAAACAGACTGAATCTGATTCATCCTCTTCCCTCTCAGACGGTGGGAACAGTGACGTAGATACCATGGACCAAAGTTCAGAGAGAGCTTCTAGTACTCTTGAAGTTAGTGATTCTTCAGATAAGGTGGAGAAGGAATTTCCTATGACATCAAGTGGAAACATCAAGCTTTCGATGTATCTTTCTCAGAAGAGCAACAGAAGGGCCAGGAAGAAGTCGTACAGAGACCGCAAACCTCTGGGAGGTTCGGTAACCAGCAGACTTGATGCTGAATTTGCAGATGGGGAGCTTGAAGTAGGCTTCTCTGATGCTGAGATGTCATTGACAGCTCTTGAGCGCTCTTCAGATGTGAGAAACGACAATCTTTCCCCAGCAAACAAGCACACTACTCCCCAAAGTGTTTCCAAGGACAGCTCCTGGCCTGCTGTTGGAAATCAAGCAATCTTAAAACCGAAAAGCACGAAATTGTCCCGGATCAGGAGTATAAAATGCAAACATAAAGAAAAAGTTGCTGGGTTGGAGCCTCCTCTTGCAGAAGAGGAGGGTGGTGTGAATCGCTGCTCTTCTGATACCAAAGGTTTCTCTGGCCTTCAGAGAGATTCTCTTCAGAGAAGTGGAAAAGTTGATGGTCAGAAACTGTTAAACAACATGCATGAGAAACCCAGGGATTCTACTGAAATAGAAACAGCTGTGGTGAAACACGTCTTGTCAGAGCTGAAAGAGCTGTCTTACCGGTCCATGAACAATGATGCCAGTGACTCTGGCACTCCAAAGGCCTCAGTACCTTTACTTTTCTCTTCTGCCTCTGGTCATGGTCATTTGCCTATTGAGCCAGATTACAAATTCAGCACCTTGTTAATGATGTTGAAGGATATGCATGACAGTAAGACAAAAGAACAGCAACTGATGACTGGTCAAAATATAGTCCCATTTCGAAATACCAGCACAGCTGATGGTTCTGGAAGCAGTTCTGCAAGTGGTTTGAAGTCCTTGTCTATTGTAGGTCCCTCATATAAAATAGAAAAAAATGGAGATTGTGTTCAGGAAACAGTAAATCCAAACTCCGCTCTAAGCAACTCCTCATTTTCACACAATCCTCCAACCAAGTTGACGGGGATTGGTGCTGGTAAAAGGGAGCCCACGAGTACTGCTGTTTCTGGGACAAATGGCACAAATTGTGTGTCCAAACGCAACTGTTCAAAATCTAAGCAGTCATCAAAGCTTGGAGATAAAACAGTTTCAAACAGAAAGGACTTAAAACCAGGAGGGCCAAGTAAGTTGCTAAGTTGGTTATCCAGAGATTCAGGAGAACGTGCATTCCGCGTTCATGGTTCGGTTACCAGTCCTCTAGGTAATGAAGCAGAAGATACTGAGAGGAAAGAGTCAACAGAGTCTATTGATTTAACAGAACATTCAACTGATGAAGACTCTGCCTGTTTATCTGATGACAATTTAGATCATATTGGAAGGAGACCTGAAGCTGGTAGAAATATTGAGAGCTGCATTTCTACTGAAAATGGGGAGAGTCCAGACTTGGATTCAGAGGCAAATAGTGAGAGCTCTCTTGGTGATGAGTCTAATGATGTAAATCACGTAGCACCCAAAAAGCGATGGCAGCGTTTTAACCAAAGCAGTGCTAGATCTAATAAGCACACCAGTAGATCTAGGGAACAAGGAAACTTGGAGAGTGCCTTTGGCCTGAATTCTCGTGGCTTTTCACGGAAGGGAAATGAGTGCTTGGGAAGTAGGCATTCCCCTCATACAAAGGTGCTTGAGGGAGACCTGGCAGATCAGGACTATAAGAATCATTTAGACTTAGTTGAGAAACGTTTGAATGTATGTGGTAAGCCAAACAACAGTGTGATGGACTCAGAAACAGAGCTTGGCAACTTTGCTCCCCAGTCTGAATTCTCTGCACAAGGTAAGGGAGCTGGACTTGCACCAGAGTGTGTATTTGTATACATTTAATACTTTCTCATTTAAAGCATAAGTTACGGAACTTGGGACTGTTTGGAGATGTACGCTTTCTGAGCTGAAGAAAGTGTGGTATGTTGGTTTGGGGTTCTCTGTAAACATGGAGAACAAAGAAGGCAGAGCAAAAATGGGATTTTGCTTAGCATTTTTTTGGTTAGAAAGTTTAAATACATTACAAATTATTAGTTCCTCCACAGTGAAAGGTGAA
The DNA here is from genome assembly GCF_000696875.1 of Nestor notabilis. Classification (NCBI taxonomy): domain Eukaryota; kingdom Metazoa; phylum Chordata; class Aves; order Psittaciformes; family Psittacidae; genus Nestor; species Nestor notabilis. The sequence continues at coordinate 20,363 of NW_009918844.1, forward strand.
ATAAGCATCCTTCCAAATTTGGGAATTCTTTTAAACTTATACCTTCACAGTGCGTTCCCTAGAGTCATATGCTTGGTGTTGGCTGATAGGTCAGTGCTAGAAAGTGTTGGGAAACTGAGCCTCAGTGGCTGCTCTGACTTACTTTCCTTTTTTTCTAGTGCTGTTTGACATAGTCTTTTAGGTTTTTTTTGTAGGATTTTTGGTGTTTTAGCATGGAATTTTAGCTGCTAATAGTGAATTGGGGAGCCCCACAGATTGCCTAATTCACAGCTCTCGTGTGGCTGCCTGACAGGTGAAGGGGAGAATGGAAGAGGGGGAAGTTCCAGGGAGGCAGGGCTGGAGGTGAGTCTGGAAGATGGCAGGCAGAAGGCAATGTTATTGGAAGGGAGATGACCTAGGAAGGAGGGAGGCTTCTGAGGACTACAAGGTCAGACAGCCCTGCCTCTCCCTCAGAGATGGGGATGTTTATTAAAGCCAAAAATCACCCCCAAAACAAACAAAACCCCAAAGGGTGTGTGTGTGTAAGGAATAGGTCCACTAGAACGATGAATTTTTTATATAAATTTCACCAAACTAAATTGCTGTAATCTAGTTGTAATAACACAGATCAATATAACTTTAGGATAGGATTTTGAACTTGTGTGCATTTTGTCACTTAGGTGTTCCCTCAGTGCACATTTTGGTGTATGTATTTTGCTATCAGTGGTTGCAGGAGGTTGCCTGCACCTCTGTTTCAGTGTAGAAAAGGAAGCTCCTGGCATAGTAGTTGTAGGACCTGCCCAAGGCAAGTCACAGCAGGCGCAGAAAATGAGCCCATAGGGTGTAACACATGGGGAAGAAGTTCTGGTTTGAAGTCATAACCAGCTTAATGGTTCCCTGACTGCTGTGGCTGCGTGTTTTTTAGGACTTGAATTTCCACAGAGCAGGTGAGAGGATGCACAATGTTTTGAGGCTGTCAGGGCTCTGCCACAGGAGTGTCGCAGCCCGCTGGAGGGAGCAAGTTCCTCATTTGCACTAAGATGCAGCCAGGTTCCCATAGCTTCATGGTGGATTCACTATTGAAGGGTCCCTGTAATGTTGCTGTATGAGGTGAAGATGCAAGTCTACAGAGAGAGCCAGAGAAGAACTGCTAGGAGGTAGTAATATTAGGAAGGAGCATGCTCCTGGGCAAGGTGGCATTGGTGGAGAGAAGCACATAGTTGTCCTGCTGCTGCATGGAGGGATGCGGTGACAATGAGGGCCTGGGTTTGCTTGCAGAAGTGACAGATCAACTGCAGTTTACCTTAGTTCCCCCTGCTCCAAATAGCACATGAGCCTTGAAGCACATCTGAAGCTTATTGATGCAGATGTGCCATAGGGAGGCACCGGAGGTGTGTGAGGAGCTGTCTGGACTGCTGTAATGTCCCCATTGTGCTGGTGGTAGTGAGTAAACCACTAATGCTGTGGAAAGCAGTCTTCCTTTTCTATCAGGCAAGGCCAGTTACATGCTAGAGAGAACAATGCTGGAAGTCAGGCTGACTGCAGCTTACAGAAGAGAAGACTTGCTCTGCCAGTGCTTTGAGAAGACGTGGCTAATCCTCGTCTGCATCAGGCAGAGAGTCAGTGCAAGAAATCACAACAGATTGCAGTTACAACTGTCTTATTTCCACTAAGCTCAAACTATGACTTCATCATAGTAGAATAGTGACATTTGGCATATTTTTGGTACAAACTTTGCAGTGTGATTTAATGCAGTTCAGGCAGAAGTGAAGATTTGGTGGAACCCACTGATGTAAACCATTTTTATAACTAATGGTTCTGCTAGGTATGTGATTTGGCAGTGCCAGTCAGACTGCATGTGGGATTCTTGTACATGACTTGCTTTGGGAGAAAAAGGCAGCTAAGTCAGCCCTCCTGGCACAGTGCAGTGTGCTCTGCTGCGTGGCTTCAGGGCTCTGAACAGTTTCCCAGTGAGGATCATCATCCTGTAACTGTTTGCGTTATGTGAAATGTGTATTTCACCCAGACACCTGTGCAGAACGTTAATAGAAGTTGAAAATGGCTGTGTTTGAGAAGGTTGTTCCTTTCTTCTCTTTTGGCCAAGTTTAACTTTCACATGCTTGTTTAACCACAAAGCCGCAATAAAGTGTAGCAATCTTGTCCAACATCCCTGTTCTGAAGCGTGGCACAGGAATGCTTTGGTATAAAATCCTTCCGTTTTAAAGATGAAAAAGCCACACCTCCTACACATGAAAAGAAGCAAAGGGAGTGTTTACTGTTTGTTCCTAAACTTCCAGGAGAGACCACAAATGGTTTTGTGACTAGAAGAAATCTTTTGATAATACAAAAAAGAAGGAAAGTCAGAGGTATTTCAGCATGTGAGGAAAAGATGTAAATTTGCATCATCTTTCTTCTGCAGCTTGCTGAGTAGAGGTGACATAGAGCGTCGGGGCTCTCTCTTTGGAGCTTACTGTGTGCCGGGGTGTTGAGGTGGTGCAGCATGGATGGTTAGGTTTGTGTTGAGGAAATAAATACCTGTTACTGGGTTTCCTTTGCAGTGGTGCATCATTGTGCAAACACAAAGATGTGGGAGCCCTGAAGAGCTTTCAGTTGCTGGCAAGGACTGTTTGCTCCCTGATCTCATTGTGGAATCTATTGTTGGGAAGCAAAGGCAATAAATGGCCTGGCAGCAGCAGATGGGAAATACCAGGCTCTTGTAGTATATACAGAAATATGCCAGGGAGGAGGGGAAGGGAAGGAGTTAGGCTCATGTATTATGAGTGAAACTAGTGACTGAACTGTGGGATGGGAAAACAGTGCTTTCCTGTGCCCCTGCTCTAAAGCCAAAGGAGTTTGGGTTAACAGAAAGTAACATGATGATCTTGAGTTGCTAATAGTCTTAGGTTTCAGTAAAAGTACTGCAAGAGGTTGGATGTAGTTTATTTAGGGAGATGGTGGGTGAAATTCCAGAAGCCTCTTAGATACGTGTTTTTTGCTTTCTTATCTGAACTTCATGAAGTCCCTTAGGTCCTTAAAAATCCCACCTGTCATGTCAGGATTGTGGAAAATAGGAAGCTCAAAATTTATAAGGCTTTATCAGTGAAACAAGTACCAGGGCTTTTCCCACATGGAGCCCCTGGAGGGGAAGGCAGAAACAACTCATATCTAGAGATCATGAGGATCATTTTGTCTTGTGATCATCTCAGAAACAAAGTCTTGAAGCTGCTTTCCTTTTTCTTAGTACATTCAGAGAGGAAACGCCTTAGAAAGCCAAGTAAACGGCTTCTGGAGTATGCAGAAGAATATGATCACTTATTTGCACCCAAGAAAAAATCAAAGAAGGGCCAGGAGCAAGTGCAAAAGGTGGGTGAAGGCCAATGTGCTTTTCATGGTTATTACTCTGGGGCTCTGGTCTGTGTGCTTTTGATGCATTCTTGCTGGCTGAGTGTTCTTGCTGCGTGCGGTGCTGTGCAGGAGGAATGTTTTCACCAACGTGTTTCACTATGCTAGGTGAACTCTGTGGTGAGGTCTGAGTTTGAAGGAGGTCTTCCTGCACAGTGCAGTCCTGACAGAGCTACCCAGCGGGGGCCCAGTCCTTTGGTTTCAACTCCATCTTCAACCAAAGAGTCCCCTCCCATCCTTGAAGCAGAGTGCTCCTTCTCAGAACTAGGATCCCACTCTACTAATCCCACTGATCAACTTCTAGAAGGACCTTCAGAATCTCCGGATCTGGTGCTGTCTTCCTCAGATGTTTCTGAAGTTTCTGCTTCTCCGGATGCAGAAGAGAGATTCCTGAAATCAGGTAAGTGGGAGGCGGTGTGATTCTGCTCCCACAAGTGAATGATAACACAAGTTCAGCAAAACTTGTTGCTTCAGTCAGTGGGAAAAGGTTCGTAGCTGTTGGTCTGTTAGTTTGGTTTTGCTTTGCTGCATTCATGACCACTGTTGGTTCTGGAATGGGTGAGAGGGCAGGCGCAGTGGGTGACCCCGTGAGCTGGATGATTACACTTATGATAATAGCTTTATGTAGTGTGTCTTCCTTAGGTTCTGGCAGGGAATACTGAAGAAGGTCACAGGTCTTTCTCTGGGTCCTTTCCATGCAAACAGTGGCATTTCTTTAGCTTGAAGGTCTTTTGCTGCTGTTAAACCTTTTGGATAAACATTGTTGTGCTGAGGTTTATATGCAAAGTCAATAATCTGCAGAGCGCATGGGGTGACATTTTGTTCTCCTAGTAAACTCCAGAAATTGTGGCACAGAAATTCCTCTGGAAGACCATTTTTTCCTTTCTTTCTAAGAAAAATTGCTGTAGAAATTGTTGGAGACTTGTGCTAGCAGCAAGCCAGGGCCTTGGCTTTCGGTAGGGCACAATATACAACGAGTGAGTGTGGTCTGATGGGTTTTCCCTATTCCAACAGAGTCAGTATCAGGGTCTACTTTGCAGTACATTTGTTCTCTGGTAGCATCTAAAGGCATGTCCAGGGTTAAAGTCCTGGTGTTCTGGCTGTGCTGACTTGGAGGCAACACTATTCCTGTTCTAAAGGGCCTATGGTCAGTCAGAAACATTAAACCAAGCAGAGAGGTACAGTTACTGGGAGGTCAGCCTGTTATGTTTGAGGGCAGAGGGATTGCCTCTGGGGGCTTGTGGGTGTCAGATGGAACTGGAAAGTTGTAGAGGATTAAAGGAAGAGAAACTGGGGATGTGAACCTGAGGTTGGAGGTACAGCAGTGGGAACAAACATCCAACGTGCAGAGGTTGCATGGCTCTGAGAAAACCTGCCTCTTGCTGAAGCACACAGAGCCCAAGCTATTGACAGAGGCTTGCCTTGAGAATGGTGCTGTGTTATTCTTTCCATCAGGTGTCTGATGCATAAGCAGTGTCACGGAAAGGACACATCCAAGGCTGATAAAGCAATCGGGTGAACAGGGTGGGGTGGGTAGCAGGCTTCTTCTGTGGAGTGTCTTGCACTCATAGCATCATTTTTCTTGGTCGTTCTAAGTCTATACTTTTGCCAAAATCAGTGTGGATGAGCCTAGGTCTAGCAATTTGTTACCTCCTGAGTGCCAGCAAAAAGCTTGAATAGGAAATGGTGCAGGTTACAGCTAGTTTGGGGAGTCTTTTCCCAGCTACTTATAACCAGGAGCATGTCCTTTAGCACGTTTACTATGTGCAGCATAAATCCTGGTATGAGTGGCGTGGGAGTGGAGGCAGGGCTGGTTTTGTCAGTGGTAGGACTGGCTTATGCCAGATCAAAGTGATTGTGAAATTATGGTCTGAATTGTTCTGCCAGGATGGGTTATCTGCTGGCATTGACTCTTCTGGGGGTGGATTTTTGTATTGCATATTGGCGTATGCCTGAAGGTCGTGGCAGGCTGAGGTCCATTACTGTGGAAGTTGTACAGAAACAGGTGATGGCATCTCTGCCTAAGGAGCTTATGATCACAAAGACAGGGTGAAGCAGACTGTTTTGAACTGTTGGCTGATATTTGGTTAATGGTTTAGTCTGAAGATAGAAAACCCCTATTTATCTGATGTGAAGAGTTTCATTGCAGGAAACTTTGAAAGCAAGCGTCAGAGGAAGCCCACTAAAAAGCTCTTGGAATCCAATGATTTGGACACTGCCTTTATGCCAAAGAAGGAGGAGTGGACTCCCCCAAAGAAGGTACTTTCCTTACAGCTCTCTTGAAAATCAGATAGAAAACAAGCCTAGGCAGCAGACCCTGCTGAATGAGACACAGTGCAATGGGCTGTGTTTTTTTGTTGGCTGTGGCCCAGGAGCAAAGGTTCACCCTTCCCAAAGGTGCTGGTTGCTGTGTTATGAGGGAGAAATCTGCTGAACATAGACGTGTTCCCCACCCCTCGCCAGTTGTATGGGGGATGGGGTAGTTTTGGCTGTAAAATTTCTTCTCTTTGTTAATTTATATGGAAAAGGGAGTCATCTGGATGCTGGCTGGGAAGGTGCGAGCAGAAATGTTCTGCACAGAGGGTTTCTGTCACTGCTGTGGTGCAGCTTGAGCTTGAACCTAAGGCTTTGTCCTTTTCCATCAGATTTCCTCTGAGCAGTGTTTCCTTTGTTAGCTTCCCAGGTGATCTGGTGAGTGGTATGTAAGTGCAGAGCTTGTAGCAGGATGGAGGCTTGAGTTGTGTCGCATGTAGCATACAGTGCTTGGTGCAGATTTTTAAAGAAAATGCTGCTTTTCTCCGCTAAACACTTGATATTCAGTGACATGGTTTGGAAAAAAAGCAACTTGTAAAGAATTATTTCAGGTGATGGTACCTGCATAAGACTTGTTGCCGTTTTTACTAAGGTTGATTAATAAGAGTTTTCCTCCTTTTTCTCTCTGTGTGGCACAGCCTTAATACAGTTATCATGGTTGCAGTATTGCAGAGGCCAGTGTATTTCAGTCTTGAGCTCCATAAAAGTATAAATCCAGAAGAGATTCTCTCTTCCCAGCAGCTTACAGGGTGCTAGCAGCCTTTCTGGGAGAGTTCAGGAAATGGTGGATGATGCTGGTGAGCACAAATCAGAGCAGACCCAGCATTCCTCTCCCTGCCCAGAGGCTGACTTTTCCATGTGGGATCTATCACACACACAAAACAAATGTTTTCTTGTAAGTTCTCTAGTCACTGATGTATTTGTGACTTGAACTGTAAGTTAGAAGTTGCAATTGTTCATAAGGGCTTTGAATGGCTGAGGAACGTGCATCTTTGATTTGCATCTGGTGACTTGACTTGGTTCTGTACTTGTAGGGTACTGGCCCTTCAGAGAGTGACAGCTCTGAGCTCTACTCACCAGCCCACTTGTCGGACCTGGGAGAAGGTAAGTGAAGACTGTTGGTGACATATGAGAGGAGGTAGTTACCAGTGTTTGATTAGCAGTGTAAGCTTTGTGTTGGTAGCATTTCTTCTTCCCTGCTGAAGGTTGCATTAGGAAAGTCAGTGATATTGTTCAGCAGATTAGAAAAAGAAGCTAAAACCAGTGTGAATCGGTGGTCCCCTGATGGTTGCAGGACAGAGGGAAGACTGCCTGGAGGCTGGTATTACCCCAGCCCTTATGCCTTCAAAGACAGCAGGACCCAGCCCAAAGCCCTCAAAAAGGGTGTAGAACTTGCCGGTGGCACCTGCAGCAAGGGAATAATTTCTGCATTTTCCTTGACTGGTTTTTCTGTTGCATCCCAGCTTCTGAAAAACTCTTAGAGAAGCAGCGAAAGCGGAAGAGACAGCGCCATACCTCTACTGCAATGCATTCCAAGAAGGAGAGAAATGAGGAGGGGCGGGGGGAGACCCCACACTCTGAGGTACTGTTGCATCTTCCTACACACTGTCATCCCTGTAACCTTTCTGCTGTTTCCCAGGGCACTTTGCAGAGCCTAAGCCAGGTCATCTTTGGCTGGGTGGTGTATCTGTGGGGATTTTGTCCCACTGATGTACTTGCATGAGCTGGGGTTGAAGCTGAAGATACCACCTTGATTTAATATCTATTTTGTGATGACTGTTTAACTTGGGCTCAGTTAAGCTGCTACTCAGTTGATTCTCCTGGAGAGAGGCTGTTCTGTTCTGGTGGAACCAGGGTTAGCCTGGCATCTTGCTTTGCACCTCAGAAAGTCTAGCTGCTATAAACGGTCTTCGGTGGTGGTGGGAATCTTTCCCTTTCATGCACCAGTATGAAGCACAAGCACTAGGCTGCAGACTTCAGCCCCTCCTTCTGCTTGTACCTGCACAGCAGGGTGAGCTAAGGACCATGTTGGAGGGGGTGGATGGACCTGTCTGTGACTGCTCACAGGGGCCTCTGATCACATTCTGCCATCCAGCAGAAGGGGATAACTGGGGAGACTCCCTTCTACTGCATCCCAGTAGAGTTGGCATACAAATATCTCTGACAAGCACATTTTGCCTTTTAGGAATGAGCCAGGTGTAGGGGAAGCAAGACTTTTCCTGGGAGAGGCAGGACACCTCTGGGCCTCTCGCCATCGCCTCTCACTTCCAGTGGCCCAAGTTCAGGAGCAGGCTGTTCTGTCAGGATAGTCAGTATGTATTTCAGGAGCCAATTATAGACATATATTGTTCTATTTGTTGTTGTAATACAGCTTCCAGGAGAGCACAAACCTCACACCCGTTTAAGACGTGCCAATCACAATGCTACTACTGCTTTCTGAAAAGGTTGTTTCTGATGGGGGTCATAAGTGGGGTAATACCCCTGGGCTGTACAAGCCTTCCTGTGATGGTGTTAGTGCTCTTGTTGAAGTATGCTTATCTGGAATTGTGTGTCAAAGAAGCTTGTACAAATATCTTTGCCAATGCTGGGAGGGACCAGTTAACACTGTCTGCTGTTAGGTATCCGCTAAGAGACAGCACGTTCTCTGAATCTTTTATAGGGAAGAAAAGATGCAGAGCTGCAAAGCAGCTAGGCCATGGCTCTGAATCCTGCACCTACCATTCACTGCAGGGGAAGCCCAGGGAGTCTTAACTGTCTACCACTTTAGATACGTGTTGAGTACCTGAAGTTAGGTGCGGTAAACCATGCCAGAAATAAAAGGCAATGCTTGGCACCTTTTGCCTCTTGAGCCACTGTGGTGAGTGTTCACCCCTCGGCTTAGTTGAGTGCATGGATACTGGTGAGTATTGGGGTGCTGTGGAGATGCAGTTGTGCTTTCACATGGAATTCAGACCATGCTGGTCCATAAGTTGCTTTCCACACGCCCAGTAAGGAACTCCCCTTGTGCTGAGCGGTGGTGCTAGAAGAAATATATGGTCTGATGATACAGCATAGTGAAGCCTTGGATCCAGCTGCTCTCAGAGGAAAAGAGGGCAAAAGAAAGCTTGTCTGCCAGGGCTGAACTAAGCAGCTTTCTCTGTCCTTGCTTGTCTGTGGAGCCAGAAGTGCAAGTTTGCAACATCAGGGCAACAAGAGACTGAGAGAAAGGGATGAAAAATGCTGTTGAAATGATTGTCAAGGTTGTGAGCCAAGGTCAGGCTATGCCAAAGAACAGGCATTTTGAGGATGTGCCAGATACAGCAGCAAGAGATAGCTCTGGAAGAAGACCAAGGATGAGAGACCTGCCCCCTGTAGGAGGTATGTAGTTTTGCAGTACTTAACGTTTGGTAGAGGAAGGAAGGGGATCAGTGTGACAGGTTCTTTTGAGTGATGGCCTTGAATGGCAATCCCCTTCTCTCTGTTCACAAAATCAAGTATCTGGCCTTACCTACCCTGCCTAGCTCTGACATTCCCTTCTCTATGCTGTTCTGGGAGCATTGTGGCCAAAATCCTGGTATGTGAAATGTGCCGGCTGGCCAGCTGTTTGCAGAACCAGAGAGGATGGGTTTAGGCTGAAAGAGCAGGGCTAGAGCCTGCTGTGCCACACTGAGCAGTGTGGGCCCAGTTGTTAAGGTAGCATTGCTGCTGGCAAATGCTTTCAGATCTGAAGAGGCAGTTGCTGGTTAATGCTGTGTGATTCCTAGATGCATTTTAGTTTCTCATTCCATTAACATGTGAAACGTGGCCATCAGGGTTCAAACCACGGGATCCTAACAGCCATGGTAGAAAACAACTAGAAGGATAGAAAGATGAAACAGTTCTGAATCCTTCATACCCCTGTCTATAGCAAATCTCTGCGTGGGTGTCCCCTGCTTCCAAAACACTTCCTTAGCTACAGCAGGAAGCCGGTGCCACTGACCACAGGACGGGTGGTGCTTGTTTACCAGTACCCTGCCCCTCCTGACAGGGATCTTGGGGACCACGAGAGGAATGATATATACCACTTTGTAACACTGGGGCCCCAGCATAAGCAGAAGCTATAGCTGATGTTGTTTGCCCATTCCAGTAGCTGATTAACCCTGCTCTTGTTCTCCGTTACAGTGACCCCTGCAACCCTGAGGTCACTGCTGAGCTGAGCAGAAGAGGGAACACCTATGTAGAAATAGGAGGATCTGAACTGTAACCAGTCCTTGGAGCATCAGTGGCTGGTGCACAAAGCAAGTGTTTGGGCCAGAGGGCTGCCTTGCAGCAGACAACATAATTCCTAGCAGAAATAGAGCTGCAAGAGCAGAAATATCATAGCACTTAGCTTGAGAAGATGCTGTTGTGCATAGAGGCAAAGGTAGCTGTTGTGGTTTTAGATGGACTTTTTACTAATGCCATAGAGACGTTTCCCTTCCCTCTGCCAGGGCTGCGTGGTAGGGTGGCAGCAGCTTATGAGCTCATTATCAGTATCCCACAGGCTGCATTGCTGCCAGCCTTCCAGCAAGATCGTGATGATAGGCTGTACACTGTATGGGGTGTTGGACTGGCAGTAATTTGTAGCTGGGACTTTTCTCTTTTTGTGCTCAATAAAGGCAATTTATAACATTTATCTTTGTATTGTGTGCTTTAATATACCACCAGTGCACTTGTGCATCACTGCTCCACAGAACTCACATGGCTTTAGAATATCCCTGAATAAAACATACTGCTTCATTCAGGGAAAACAAACAAAACCAACCAACAAAATAAAGCACCAGGCAAAGGAGGCATCATTATGTGACCAGAATATCAGCTCACATTCTTCCAGCTTTAAACTTCGGGAGATCTTTATGTCCTTATTTTTCGCAGGATAATAATGCGTTCAAAGGACATTCAGTTTACTTTACAAGCTTTAGTAGCACCACAACTCAGACTGATGCTTTCCCATACGGAAAATGGTGCAAAACTCCCTCATAATAGTTAGCTGAACACCTGGCACCAAGCATGCTTGAAGATATGAGAGTGGTGGCTGCTGCTCCTACCAGCACTTTGAATTCCTCACAAGGTCTTTCAGTTGTACAGCAGACAGTGCGTATGGTTTGGTGACCGAGGGAGGAACTGGCAGCTACACACTGAGATCACAGCTAACTGCAGTGAGCTGAGATATTGAAAAAATGGCAGAGACCTTAAAATCTTCTTGCTGAAAGCACTTGGCTAAAGGTCATCCCTTTGGTGCAGCATTAATGGCCCTTAAGGCATACTAGGCAACACATGCTGATGTGTTGCCTAGACTATACCAGAGGGGCCTGGAAGCTGGTGAGATGGTGCTTCTCTCTTGGTTGCGTGTCCTGAGAAAACTGAAGGCAGGGCAGCGGTATCTTGTGGTAGAAACAAATGTCTGTAGGATATCTGCTGCTCTCCTTCCAGCTAACAGTGTCTGGGCAGGTCCTACAAACACATTGGAAGGTGTCCTTCAACCTTGGGGAGCTTATTTATTGACTTGGCCCGTTTGGGTGAGGTTGGCCTTTATCTTTGGAAGTCCATCTTCTCAGCAGGATGCTCTTTCACCAGTAGATGTTTCAGTCAATGCTGTGATACTCGTACCTGACAGATGCTTATGAAAGACTCACAGGCAGGGTGGTGGTGTAAGTGCCCTGGTGCACTGTTCACTTTGGTGTTGACCAGCTGGTTTTTGCTCACACAGGCACTTGAGTACTTATGTGCCTGTATTTTACATGGGTTAGGACAAGCTGAGACAAGCAGGGAAAGTCTGGCTCATTTGCTGGGTGCCAGCTGCAATAAGGACTGTTTAGAGTTTTTCATTTGCGTTGCCAGTGCAAGCAGACATCACCATGCAGGATGCTTCATTCCAGCCTACCTCATTAGTTTCTGTGCAGGGCAATGCCTTTCTTCCTCGGCCATGACTCCTTCCTCAGAGAGGAAGATAACTGTGTTGAGTGTGTATTTTTTAATGATGTAGTAACCTAAGAGCTCTTTCCTTTCTTGTAAGTCTTTTGGTGGAACTGTATGGGGGATGCCCTCTCCAGGGTGGGTAACACACAGACCAACTGCCAAATCTGTTGTGTGCTCAATGGCTGAATTTGTCATTTCCAAGTGGACAGGAACCACTGACATCCATGATTGTGGATTTCTTTTTAAAGGGGGAGACATTGGTTCATGGGACTGCTGCCAGCCCCAAAGAGGGAAATGAAGAGGGATCAGAGAACGACCATGGCATGCCTTCTTCCAAAAAGATGCAGGGGGAGCGTGGAGGAGGAGCAGCTCTTAAGGAGAACGTGTGTCAGGTAGTGTCCTTGAAGAAATCTCTTTGCAACTTTACCACTGTAAAGTGGTTTTGTGCAAGTTCTGGGATGTACCTGGGCTTACCTGGTCCAGATAAGCCCAGGTAGCCTCAAGGTGCTTTGGTAAACAGTTTTTTTATTCTCTGAATTGAGCATTTTCTCTGCATTTTCCTCCCCTCCTCCTGAAGTTCACAGATTTTTAGGGAGATGTGACCAACATAGAATTCATTTTAGCCGATGCATGGTAGCAAGGACTGGATGGCAAATGGCAGTGGTGATGCACAAACCACCTGAACTAACTGACACGAGGAAAGCTTAGCTTTTTTCTGCAGTGGTCCCTGCTGGCCAGCACGTGGGTTGCTGCTGTCTGGGATGAGTTGGGAAGGAGGTTACTTAGAGCTGATACTGTGCTTTCTCCCCCACAGATCTGCGAGAAGCCAGGGGAGCTGTTGCTGTGTGAGGCACAGTGCTGTGGTGCTTTCCACCTGCAGTGCCTTGGGCTCTCCGAGATGCCAAAGGGCAAATTCATCTGCAATGAGTGTTCCACAGGTAAGGCAGCTTTTGTGAGTGCAGGATGGGTGCTTGCTGCCTGCTTGCTTTGTGCTTCCTTTGCCATAGTGATGTGCCTGCAGTAGAGCCACTAAGTAGCTCTCAATCCTCTGATTATTGACTTGATGTTTGATAATGACTTTCTAATTAATTGGTCTTGCTGTTGGTTCAGGCATGTGAGGTGTGAAGAAGTGAATGAATATCCAGGATCTGATGGCAAAGAGAAGGGGAAATTTTTAGCTGGGACTAAGAGAGGGCTGGAGGGGAGGATGAGTCTGGAGCAGGCTGTAAAAGTGGGAATGTCTTAAGTAGGGTTGTCAGGTTTTGGTTTTCTTCTTATTGTTCCCTTGCCTGAAATCACAGCTAGAATAATACTTTTATTTGATCTGGAGTTCCATTGCAGGTGCAGGCAAAACTAGCGTGCTGCAGAGACCTGTGCTTCGGGATAGGTGCAGCTGGTTGGAAAGTTGTGCTGTGCAGCCGGGTGGAAGTGTCAGATCTTCATTTAGCCCTTTTTGTGTGACTCTTTCTTCAGGAGTCCATACCTGCTTTGTGTGCAAGAGCTGTGGGGAAGATGTAAAACGGTGCTTGCTGCCCCTCTGTGGGAAGTACTACCATGAAGCCTGCATACAGAAGTACCCACCCACAGTCATGCAGAACAAGGGCTTTCGATGCTCCCTGCACATCTGCATGACTTGTCACGCTGCTAACCCAACAAACATCTCTGCATCTAAAGGTACCTAAATCTTCAAGGGTGGTCCAGGCGATGTGGTCAGAAGCTGCTGCTTTGTTTCATGTCTGGTCCACTAGCTCTTTAAGTGGATCTTCTGTCCTTGACACAGTGCTTGCTGCAGGGAGGTATAACGTCTCCCAGGGGAGCGGAAGGGGAGGTGTCGGTGTGCGAGGTTGCTGCTCATCAGCACTCCTGATGGTCAGACATGGCACTGTTCTCCTCTGTCCCGGTGCCTGGACGCCTGCACGTCCAGCGGTGCCACATTGCCTCTGGCTTTTTGACTAAGTCTCTGGAGCTGTGCTGACACACTCATGTTTCTCCTACCTACTTTTTGCTATGCTGGTGCTGTAGATGGTGCCTGCTTAGCAGCGCTGGCTATCAAGGCAATGGCACAGAGACCAGCACAGTAAAAACTATGATATTGTTGTAGTTCTCCTTTTATTATAATGCAAACTCTCCTCTTGTGGTAGTGACACTGTTGGGCTGAGCCTCTCGGGCAAACATTTGTTTGAGCTGTTGGCAGCAATACCTTGACCTTTATCTCACATGATTAAACTTAAAACTTTTATATGTTTGTCTTGTATATCTGCTTCTCAAGCTGTCCTCCTTTAAATTCTTGGTATCTTAAGCTGAGTCACAATAAGACCAACTCTATTTTTATCCTCAGGGTTTGTGTTAAAGGTGTTTGGGGGATTATTTCACCACATACCAGTATTTGGTGTAGAAGACAACACTAAGGCCTAAAGCCCACAGCTGACAGCTTCCCCACTGAACATTTACATTGTGTTTTTCTGTCTGCTGCTTCTCAGCGATGAAATTTGCCCCTTTCCTCCCACTTCTCCTTGTTTATGGTTTCCTGTGAGGAACTGAAAACATGCTCTCAAAAACTTTGGGTGAAATTAGGCCTGTAGGCAATTCTGAATTCTCCATTTTGGAATTTCAGAGTAGTATCTGATAAAGTGGAGAGGCAAGTGCTGATGTTTTCAGAAGCTGCACAGTTTGGTTTCATTATGTGCAGCCAAGCACTTGGAACACCCCCTCTGTAATTACTGTCTGAGCTGATTTACTAATTATTTGTGTATGATAGGAAGCAGTCCCAGTCTGTGAACTCTTGAACTGTTTCTGCGCAGCATGCAGGAAGTTTTTTGCTTCTAAATGATAATGATTTTGTATACGTTATATACAAATATAATGGATAGTCCTAATTTTATTTTTATTTTGTTAAATAATAAGAATTTAGTGAATATGTCATGAACAGTCAATAAAAAAGGTCAGTTTCCTTTTCACCCACAGTTGCTCGTTTTGAGCTTAGATACCAGTAGAGACTGGTTTTGGCCAGAAACAAGAAATGATTGTCCTTTAAAGGCTCAGTGTGCTCCCAACACGTTCTGGTCCTAGGCCGCCTGATGCGCTGTGTGCGGTGTCCCGTTGCGTACCACTCCAATGACTTCTGCCTCGCTGCCGGGTCTGTGGTGCTCGCCTCCAACAGCATCATCTGCCCCAACCACTTCACCGCACGACGGGGTTGCCGCAACCACGAGCACGTCAATGTCAGCTGGTGCTTTGTCTGCTCAGAAGGTGAGATGGTCTGTGCTGGGTCCCCTGTTACCAAGAAATGCCCTCACAAGAAGTTACTAGAGCAGGCAGAAGCTTTGACCATCCAGAGCATGCCGGTGGGAACTGCAGAGATTGCCTTCCTGTTCGTTCCCATTTAAGTCCAACTTAAGGCTAGGAGTTTTTCTGGATCTTTACAAGGGTTCTTTTTGCAGCACGAGTAGAGCACAACTTTCAAAAAGGGTTTGCAGAAGAGCATCATGCCCTTTTCTCATCTGTGTCTCTCTGGAAGTGTGGAGTCCAGGGCTTCTGCACAGTGGCTGATGAAATCTTCCTCCTTTTCTTTGCAGGGGGCAGCCTCTTATGCTGTGAGTCATGCCCGGCTGCGTTTCACCGTGAGTGTCTAAACATTGAGATGCCAGAGGGAAGCTGGTATTGTAATGATTGCAAAGCAGGCAAAAAGCCACACTACAAGGAAGTAGTCTGGGTGAAAGTTGGGCGCTACAGGTACGTGAAGGTAGAACAGAGTTGTCCCCATCCCTTCTTCAAGCAATGCTCATGGTGATTGAGGTGAGAAGCTGCTCCTCTCTGCAGGGTACAGTGTAGCAGCCTCTGGCTTTTTTGCATTCATGCAGTGGCTGGTAAAATGTGTGCTTTTCTCCTCCATTGGCCTCTTGTCTCCCGCCAGCCTTGCTCGTAGCCCTCACACACTTTTTCCCCATGTGTCCATGCAGTAGTGTACTTCTGAGTTGGTTTGGAAGCAAGGAATCCAGATATTTCATCAGCCCTTCCTGTGTTGCAGGTGGTGGCCAGCTGAGATTTGCCATCCTAGGACAATTCCTGTCAACATCCAGAAAATGAAACATGACATCGGTGAGTTCCCTGTGCTGTTCTTTGGCTCCAAGGATTACCTGTGGACCCATCAGGCCCGTGTGTTCCCTTACATGGAAGGCGATGTGAGCAGCAAAGACAAGATGGGAAAGGGCGTGGACGGCATATACAAGAAAGGTAACTTGTCTTCATCCAGGGAGGTACATGTTCTTTTTCTCTTCATTCCCATTTGCAGAAGTGACATTCTTGAAACAGAAAAAAGGTTTTCTTAGAGCTAAAGCGAAATTAAATTTGTAGAATGAGCTGTTGCTTATCTGTCGTCCAGTGCACTCAGAATGTTCACTGGTCTGACCCCCAGAGTGGGAGAAGGGTGTGCAGATCTTGAATATTTCTCCAGCTCTGACACAGCCACTCTAAATCTGAGTGAGCTGCTGCTTTGTCAGCTTCCTTGTGTCACATGCAGTCATTATCTGTGTGTAAAAATGCACTTGAGAGTTTTGAATGCAGCTGCCTGACAGTTTGGATGCTTCATCATCCATGGGCAGGTCCCTTACTGTAATTTGTGACTGCAGTGGCCGGTGAAACCCTGAAGTACACAGCCGGGGAGGTTTGCTTGTGGAACTGGGAGCATTGGGTGGACGCTGGCAGCCCAGCTCCCTGTGAACAGAGGGAGCTTTTCCGTAACACAGCCTGTTCTCTCACATAGCCCTTCAGGAAGCCGCAGTAAGATTTGAAGAGTTGAAGGCACAGAAAGAACTGAGACAGCTTCAGGAAGACAAAAAGAACGACAAGAAACCTCCTCCCTACAAACACATCAAGGTGAGGGCAGGTGTAGGGGGGCAGGTGTGGAAGAGAAGTCTTGAGCTGTTAATCCAGGTGATTTACAGGTATACAGAAATGTTGCTACTGTTTGGGCATCTGGCTGTATTTGAAGGTTACTTTGGTCCTCTTGGCATCTTCAGTCATTCTCCACAAAAAGGATTTATGTATGTGCAGTGCTGTGTGGAAGCTGTACACCAGTAATAGAGGTACTCTGATCTACTGGAACAGATCTGGACGTCTCTGTACTGTTCCATGTCAGTTGTGTGGTCTGAAGAAGCGTCTTTCTACCTCAATAACTTAGGAGAGAGTGCTAGTAATATGCAGTATGCTCAAGTGCTCTGTGCTACTGGTGGCAAGGTGGGCATCCCAGGACAAGAGATGGTTAGGGTGCAGTGGAGCAGAGCTGCATGGAGGATGGTAGCTCACAGTATCTTGTTTGATCCCTGCTATTGTTTTATATCCCTTTCTGTATCAGTTGGTGACTGTACAGAAATACTAAAGCTGATACAGCTTCTGGAATATCAGCCCTGTTGCTGAGTTTTGGAGAACTCTTCATGTTTGGGGCTGTATTTTGTGGTAGATCTGGAGCAGCAACAGAAGTTCTATACGATGGAGGTGACTTTAAGGGGAGAGCTGGGGCGAGATAGGTGTATGTGCTTGAGATGTGGGTCCGGACTGATCAAAAGCCTGGTGACTCAGGACTGTGTTCTTTATTCATTTCCTCTGTCAGCTCCTTCCCTTTTTTATGCGGCAAACTATGAAAGCTTAACTGACTGCTGGTGCTTTTTGTGTCTAGTTAGGACTTCTAGGCAGGCAGGTGTATCCTGCATGAGTTACTGTACAGTGTAAAGAACACAGCTGAATGCTGTGGCAGCAGTATGGGCCAGGCAGCTTCAGAGGAGGAAATATAGTTTCTCATTAAAGGTATTTTTAAGCTTGTCTGTGGCTGCAATACAAAGGAACTTTGGAAGCAGTTTGGAGCCTTTGAAATACCTTTTAATATAAATAATAACTGTCATGGTCATTAGCTATGGCAGCTCCTCTGAGTGCAAGCTGTTTGTGAAAGCAAAGTAGTTTGCAGGAGCATACAATGGACTGGAGAGGGTTTCAGGGTGGAATGGCGAGGGGTGATTGTGTTGCTCCTATCCTGGCATTCTAAGGAGATCGGCACCTGGGAGTTCGTCCCAAGGAGACACAAGAGTCTTCTGCAAAACACACTTGGGATCCTTAATCACATCAGGGTTGTGGCTAGTCCAAGTATTGCCCTGTTTTAGAACTGGTTTGGAACTAGCATTGCCTTAGAGGAGAGTAGAGCAGGCCTGCTGGGCATGTGTGTGTGCTCAGACACCGGGATGACTTGGAGTGGCAGTGCCAGAGCCAGCAAGGACGCTGCTGGCTGGATTGACCTAATCCTGTGAGTGTCATCGCTGAGTAAGAGACGGAAAGCACCAGAGGAGAACACAAAAGTGACAAGGAAGGTGGGAAGCAGTTCTAGGAGGAAGTGGAGACTATGCTGAAGAGATTCATCAGCAATTTCTGCAGGGTTTGCTTTTAAACAGAGAAGGAGGATCCAGGCTAGGCCAGCCTTGGGCAGGCTGCCAGCACAGAAACCTTGCTGTGTGGGTAGAACTAGATAAATAATGTGGGGGCTGGAGTAGTTGTGCTAAATGATCCCCTCCTTTTGTGTTCTGAGAGAGGAGAGAAAGCCGATGGTATTGCTCACCTAGGCAAAGAACATTGAGGAGTTTTTCTTCAGTGTCTCTCTCCAAAGTCCTGATTCTGTTGCCCGCTTTTCAGTGTTTGCTGCCTTTAACCAAAACCAAAGGACCCTGCTCATGCCACAGGCACACCAGTCACTTCTCCAACTGGTGCTGCACTCTGCTTCCTTCTGGAGCAGTTTTTAGAGAGCACCTTGCCTTAACTCTAAGCTCCTCTCTGGGCCTTCCAACCCCAGCCTTGTCTGGTTTTTCTTTATTTCCACCTGCAGGACAGTTGGGTAGGAAGCTAACTGCTTGTGGCCTGGTGCATAGGTAGGCCCTTCTGCACTCTGTCATGGGCATACCAGCCTGGTTCTGATAGTGAGTGACAGCTGAGAGCACAAACCAGCTCAAAGGGAACAGGTTAAACAAGCAGGACTGTAAGGGAAAGCTGAGGAAGTGGACTCAATGCAGAGAGGCCAGGAAAGGTGCTGTTTCACATGGAAAATGGTTTGGTGTTGGTCACAGGTATGGTGTGCAGCCAGCAAGAGTGCTGGGCATCTTGGGTTGGATGTAGACACAGAGGTGATGGGAGGGGGACACTTGGCAGCCTCCCTCCAGGGTCACAGAACACACACTGCACTAGAGATGCTAATGGGAGACCTGCATCCTCCTTCACTCTTCCCTCTAACCATATACCTCTTGAAATAGTGTGCCCAGAAGCACATCTGTGCTTTTACTTGCATCCTTCTGCCCCTTGCTGTAACTAACACTGCAGCCTGTCAGCTCCTGGGCAAGGGTTGAGTATAGAAGTGATAACCAGGATAACTTGTTCTTGAGAGCTGACATCTCTCATGTGCATTCAAGGTGAACCGGCCGGTGGGTAAGGTACAGATCTTCACTGCAGACCTGTCTGAGATACCACGTTGCAACTGCAAACCAACGGATGAAAACCCATGTGGCCTGGATTCCGAGTGCATCAACCGCATGTTGCTCTATGAATGCCACCCCCTGGTGTGTCCCGCTGGGGAGCGCTGCCAGAACCAATGCTTCTCCAAGCGGCAGTATCCTGAGGTACAGATCTTCCGCACGCTGGCACGAGGCTGGGGCTTACAAGCCAAAACAGACATCAGAAAGGTACCTTTTCTGTTTCTGCATGCGGTTTTCTCTCGCTGCTTCTCTTTTACTCAGTGTTGGTTTCAATAGATTGGAAAAATTATCAACTTCCATAATTAGAAGACTAATTCTTGCCATAGAATGCTATTTAGGAAAGAAATGGATGAGTTTAACTTTTCCAGTCCTGACAAGAATGTTTTGGTTTTGGCTCAGCTAACCAAGAAAATAGTTTGCATGTTGATGTCCCACATGGTAAGAAGGATGATAGCTTGATCTGTCTGCTTGTATGGACGACAGGCTTTGAGTACACCAGAACACTGGGCTGAAGACTGTGCTCAGGATTTTCATATAGGAAACAGTGATTATACCTCCCCCCATTCTTGAATAGCCAGGCTTTTCCAGCACGAGAATCTTGTATCAGAAACTGAAACCAGGGCTTGGCTCTTACAAAAGGGTAATGTCTTGGAGATGGCTGTTGTTACTGCTGAAACTACTATCTCCAGCTAAAACACTTGCATATAATTTTAAAATCCAGAGAATAGTAGTTCTGTGGACACACATCTGTGCTGAATGAAGAAGGAAAAATGTTAAAGCAAAGAGAACCCCAAAGCTAAAAAAGGGTGAAGTGAAACAGTACAATTAGCATAGTAGGAGAAGAATGTCTGAAAAAGGAGTATGGACAGTGTGCTATGGCAGAGGGCTTGATAGCAGAAGGAGAAATGTGAACTGTCCTGTTGAGGCTTTGCTGCCTGCTGTGATATAGGTTAAAGGGTCTCTCTGCTGTTCCGTGCGCCTGGAAGTTATGTTTCACTTTCAGCAGACCCTGTGGAAACAGCAAAACCCCGTTATTTAATGGAGACAGCGATTAGCCCTACTGCAGCAGAGCTGGGCTTCCCTTTGATGGCTGGAGTATGGTCTCTGTGGTACTTCACTGCGGGGAACTCCACAGATCCGTTGCAGGAGCAGTTGCCCTTGGTGCATCATGCTGCTTGGTGTGGTTGGTCCCCAAAGGGGTATTGTTTCATGCTGGAATGTGGTTTTGCAGTGCTTTGAGCTTTGCAGCAAAGAGCTGGTTTTGTGGTTTACTTCTGCGCTGTCCCTGAACATTAATTCTTTCCGTTGCACAAAGATGGCTGTTGTTTAATTTGTTTAAAGTTACTTCTTGAGTATGTGAAAGGGATGTATGATTCAGGGCCCTTAGTGAAGATTATAGGTCAAACTGGCTGCAAAGCACATGGAAATATTTTTATGAAAAGTTTTCCACAAAGGAAACGGTAACTAAGTTTTAGAACAAAGGTGGATGACCCTTCATCCTGGAGGGAATTTGTCTCATCTTACCAGCTTGTTGTTTCCTCTCTGACAGGGCGAATTTGTTAATGAGTATGTTGGGGAGCTAATTGATGAGGAGGAGTGCCGAGCCCGAATCCGCTATGCTCAGGAGCATGACATCACCAATTTCTACATGTTGACACTGGATAAGGTATGTAGAAGGAATTTTTCTTGGCAGGATACTTTATAGAAGTAAAATAATTGCAAGGAAGGCATGATAGTGGTCTTCTCCAGCAAGTAAAATGGTGCTAAGAGTTGCTGATGAACTGGTATGCGTTTCCACTGAAGAGAAGACTAAAAGAATGGACTTGATATGGAGTAGAGAAGCTTCAGGTTGAGTATTAGGATTAGGAGGAAAGTCTGAACAGACTTCTTTGGAGTTTATTCAGAAGAGGCAAGGCAGTTTTCTGAGGGCAATTGTCTGAGGATTGTAGATCCTGCTTCATAACGGGGTGAATTTGGCACCTTCAGGATCCTTCCCAGCAGCTGAACCATGCAGAGTCCAGAACTGGGCTGGTGTGTGCGATAGAAGGCTTCAGTGCTCAGATACACAAGTACCAGGCACAGTGAGACCTTCATTTAAGTTCAGATCCCAGGTCTTGCTGATTTAAGTAAAGCAGTGGAGTTGTTACACCCACAGACTCCTCAGTGGGTCCTGGAGGCCAGGTTGTTGGTGTGAGCTTCTGGCTTTCAGAGATAAGTGCTTGTCAGGTGCTTTCCACACTTTTGTCACTCAACCTTGTCGAGATTAGAGGGGACCATGAAAGGAGGCACAGGAAGAAACTGTCAGGTGTGGGACAGGATGTCAGTGTGACTGCTTTCTGGCTTTTTCCTCTTGCTGGAAGTTCATACTGACCATATCTTGATCTTGTTTGCATGATGGGTGAGAGCAGGGGCAAAACCAACTGTTAATATCTACCTCGTTATTTCAAAAGCAAATCTCACTTGCAACTGCCCTCTCCTCTCCAACACAGTCTAATAAGTGGTAGTGTGCTGTACAGAAGTATACCTCACACATTACATACTGTTCCTGTTTTCTTTCTATACATTGACCTACAAGAAATAGGAACTGATATTTTGCTTTTAAGCAGAAGTTCGGGTCTGGAACCACCAGTGGTGCCTTGGAAGTATAGTGATTATCGAGCACTGACACCGCAGGGAGAGTTGACTTCCCAGAAAGCAGCGGTAGGACTTCCCTGGCTGTTCAGGAGCTCTTGTGTTGTTGAAAAGGAAGATGAAGCTGTGCAGGAGACTGTATTGCTGTATGATCTTCAGTGTGTGGAAACCAGTTTGGTGTCTGTTGATTTTCCAGGCAGCACAGCGACACCTGTCACTTACACTCGGTTAAAACACATGGATGAATTCAGGTGCTTCATGAGCATCATCAGATGCCCCTACTGTCACACTTTTCAGTGCTGGTTTATGCTTTCTTGGTATATTGGTACCTGGGCTGCAACGGTTTGAGCAAGAAATGACAGTTTATTAACTGTGTGTTTCTGATTTTTATTTCTTCCCATTCCAGGATCGAATCATTGATGCTGGGCCGAAGGGCAATTACGCTCGGTTCATGAACCATTGCTGCCAGCCGAACTGTGAGACTCAGAAGTGGTGTGTGAATGGCGACACGCGGGTCGGGCTCTTCGCAATTGTAAATATCAAAGCTGGTAAGAAACCCTGCTCTGGCAGTACCTGCAGTTAAAGCGTGGGAGTGTTTCTGTAGAGAAAGGGGAGGGTTTGTAGCTCCCTGGGAAGATAGCTAATCTTTGTTTTCATGTAGGCATTCATGAGACTTAAGCCAGTGCTGACATAATGAAACACATCCATGGTATAAATGGAGGTTCCTAGTTCTGACTTAAGGGGCTTAGTAATGGAACTAAGCATGCTACAGGGTGGAGTGGAATGCCCTTTTTAGCTGTAGCACGTGGTAGGAATATGGGGTTGCACTGAACTTTGAATCCACATAGATCTATGGGGAGATGAATAGTTGGTATCCTTGTGTATTTGTGACATTGTATTTCAAAAGTGCTTTTATTTCAGCAGTGAGACATTCTACCCCATAGCTCATTGCAACTTGCTTGGTTTTGATCTGCTTTTGTGCCAGGGACTGAGCTGACTTTCAACTACAATCTGGAGTGTTTGGGAAACGGAAAGACCGTTTGTAAATGTGGTGCCCCAAACTGCAGTGGCTTCCTAGGAGTACGGCCAAAGGTATGATGCCTCCTTTAAGCTTTTGTTCTTCCACATCACCTTTTTGCATAGACATGCATCATTTGTTGCAGAGATCTCAGGAAGGGTAATCAGTGTGGTCATGAGACCAGTGCTTGAAATGAGCTGGATATTCAAGTTTCCATTCTGAGAGAACAGATCATAGATCTCAGTTAATTAGAGTTGCAATAAATAATGACAGGAAAATGTATTTTACTCCAAAAAAAGTAAATGAGAGATTATTTTTTTTTTTCCAGAATTTTCTGTTTATTATCATGGCATGATAGAGGAGAAGCAAAGGATAGACATGGGAAAGACTTCCATCAGATAACCAGGAAACACAGTTCAGCCTATTTCCCAAAGTAAAAGCCTGAGTAAATTGTGAGCATGCATGAAAGGCCAGCAAACTTGCATTCCTTCAGACTGGAGTTGCTTTAGAGCCAGAAGGCTTCTATCTACGTCACCATCTTTGCTGCAATAGGAAACTTCTTGGGTTTTTTCTTTCTATTAATTAAGCAATTGAAGTTTCCACATCAGACAGGCATAAGGAATTTGCCATATATGTAGTAGAAAAATCACTAGTTTTTAGACTTCACTGGCTTTTAAGAGCTTCATTTTGTAACTGCAGTGTTGCAGTAACAGGAATTGATTTCAGTTACCTCCATGTGCGAGCTGGTTCTCACTGGGAAAAGGAAATTACAGGAGCAGTTGGCCGAGTTCCCAGCTGTCACCAGCAAAATCCATGTCTCAGCTGTTGGTTTGTTTCAAGAGCTTCACCATATCAGTCTGTAATCCCTCTGCTCTGGCATGTGGATACTGGTGGCTTATTTACCCACAGTTAAGGGCTAAAACCCCTGTCAATATATAGGAAAGGCTTTTTGAATTCTCCAGAGAGCTTCGTTCTGCAGAATTAACTTGGGATAAAATAAATAATTGATGTCTTAAGAAGTTGACAGATGAGATGAATTGCTCATCTGATGTATTTAGTTCTTTTTTTTTGGGGTTGAGATTCAAAGTTCAATTGATTTTTGTGCTGTTATACATGGTTTGACTGTCATTTTTACCCTGAAATTGCAGGTTGCATGATGGAAATCAGAGAAAGGTGCCCTTTAGTTGGCATTAATGTTCCATTGTGATGCCTGAGGCGGCTCATTCTCTCTTGATGAGACGGGCTAAGAAACAATACCCAAGAAAACAGTACCTGGGGGTTTTTTTTGTTTTCTTCCCCCTCCCCCCCCCCAATTCCTCCCACAATAGATGCATTTTTAAGCTTCCTGAAGATACAGCAAGACAAGATTATATTCAAGTTCACTCTTCAAAGTGACCTTGCTAACTGGGACTGTGGGAGAATGCTTGGAAGTCTATTGTATTGAAGTGGGAATTGCTTAGTCCAGCTGTTAGGCCTTGCCTTAGACATTGAAATTAGCTGTGAAAGGTTTTTCTTGTTCTCTTTGTAGTTAAATAGCCGAGGTACTAGACGCTGATAATAGGTGGAGTGTTTTCACTGTCTGCATTTTCAGCGATAAGAAAGGCTTGACTGGTCCGGATTGTCATTGTGAATGGTGGTATGAAACCAGAAATATCCACAGGTAAAGGGGAAGGAAACCATCAAGAGCTGTAACTCCCTAGTGGCAGGACAGCTGGATAACCACTGCTGCCCAATTCTGAAATTGTAGGTCTGCAGACAAAGGTCTTTAAATGTTTTGTTGGTTTTGGTTTTAGTCTTCGTAAGAGAGCAGTGAAAATAGTACCCATATTTATGCAAAGGATGCAAAAATTGCCTTGTAGGTGTCATCTAAGCACACAGATGTTCTGTGTGGAGAATACATTATTTGGACATGGATATGTGGAAAATGGCATAAAATTTAGCTCATGTCTGTTTAGATAAACTGAATTGATAGTGCTTTGATAAGGTCACTGACTGGGGACAAATGGCATCATTGGGAGGCTTAGCCTGGAGAGGATCTCTGCTAGGGAGTTAGGAGTAGTGTGAAGAATTAGTTTGAAGGGAAGGGCAGCCTTTGAGGAAGCCTTAGGCCAGAGAAGAGAGCACTTAAGACATTTATATGTGAATCTTGGGACCAGCGGTGGTTATTTCATTACTACCTATAACACAGCTGTTGGAAGCATGGTAATATAACTAATGTAACAGTGTGGGAGAGGATGGGGCATTTGCAAAGGAATAACCGAGTATTACTGGGAATGGGCTGGAGTTCTGAGGTGTGGTACACCAGAATACACACCTGAAGGGTAATAGCAGAAGCGAATCTGCCATGAGAAGGTCATGAGGAGTGGTGGAGAAGAAGCTGTTGAGCAGTTCAGCTGCTGCAGGACTGAGTTGCTGTTGTGACACAGCTGTTAAAAAGGGAAATACAGGCAGTGCTTTGGGAGGGAACTCCTGTTATTTTGGAGAAATGTTAATGTCATTGTACATGGCATGTGAGGCATCGTCTTAAATAGCATGGGTAGTTCTTTAACTTGTGTTTGGGAGGAATAAACTCAATAGGGGCAGAGAAAAGCCGTTAGGAAGACTGAGGGTGCAGGCTGTTTCTGTTTGGTTTATGAGAAGGAGAGTATGTCCTCGTGGTTACTTCAGGGAGAGAGGAAAAGCCGGCTGGAAAAGAGCAGCACTGACATGAGAAAAAGTAGGTCTACATTGATCACAGATAAATTCAGACTGAAAATAGAGAGAGGAGTGAGTAAGGTCAAGAAGTGCAGGAAGGCCTCGGAGAGACTGTTCAAAAGTAGTGGGTGCAAGGAGACCTGACTGCTTTGAGGACCGGAAGAGTGTGAAAAGTAGCACAAGTTCAGTGACATCAGGCAGCCCCTGGCTTCTCATTCTGCTGTTGCTAATTGTATGTATCCCACGTTTAACCAGGCTTGGTGCAGGGCTTGAGGCTCTTAAAGAGAACTATGTGCTGTAGTAGATTGGTTGCCAAATATTAAGAAGCACTGTAGAGATGCTACATACATTTCAGGTATGGCTGGCAGTGGGATTTTTATTTGCAGGGTTTGCAGTTACCTCCACTGTAGCAGGAAGGGAACAGGTGGAAGGGGCAGAGACCTGCATTAACTGACATTGTCTCACCCACAGAGCCAGCCCAGCCTCAATGAGGAAAAGTCCAAGAAGCTAAAGAGACGGCCGCAGATGAAGCGCAGGTCACAGGCGGAGGTGATGAAGGAGCGAGAGGATGAGTGTTTCAGCTGTGGGGACGGAGGGCAGCTGGTTTCTTGTAAGAAGCCAGGCTGCCCCAAGGTGTACCACGCAGACTGCCTCAACCTGACCAAAAGACCTGCAGGTCAGTGCTCTCTGTGGCTGGGCTCTGCTTGGGTTGCAGCATTGACTCAGGTGTCCCAGGCACTGCTCATCACCTTGCACTCACTTCACATCATCATAAAGTTTAGAGAAGTCTTTCTCACATGGTCCATATGATACAACCCTGGTTTGCACCCCACTGTGACTGCAAAAAGGTGAATTAATTGCTGAAGGGGCAGCTGGTCCTTGCCTGAAAAATGGTACTTGAGAGCAGAACCCATCCTTGAGACCTGGCAAAGGACAGTCCCAACAATAGTTGAGATACTGGTTCCTCACATTGGCCATTTTCTCAAAGTTGAAGGCAATTGAGTGAGCTGAATAGTCAGGAAAAGCACTGGTGGAAAATAGTCAGAGAAAAATGTGTTAGATGTCTGAATAGCCATGAGTTCATAGTAAAGGAAGAGAACAGTATCAAAGCATATCCTAGTTTGTGGTGAAATGGGGGCACCTTTGAGTTCACTAATAGGTGAGGAGGTGTAAAGTAACATGTATTAGAGAGAAAGGTTTAAATTACGTTTAAAAATTATGAGGGAGGTGGTTGATAGGAGTGTTTCCTCTGTGTTTCAGTTTGTGTTGGTTACTAAAGGTGTTCCTGTGACCTTTAATGAGTGTTCAGGTTTAACCAATCCTCAGAAAGGGAAGAAGTCTAACCAGACTCTTGGTAGGCCAGTTAGCCTGATGTCTGCCAGGCCAGGAGGATGGAAAAGCTGATACAGCATTGAGTACCTAAAGAATTAAATGGTAAGAATATACACAATACTAGATGACAAGTTTTTAGGTACAATAACTCATTAACCTAATGTAGGAGCTTTTGCTAAGATAATAAATTCAGTTAATACAAGCAACTGCATTGAAGTAATTTGTTTAGGGGGTTGTAAATCATTTGATTCAATACTGAAAGCATTGTCATAATTAGAAATTCCCTGTGTAGCTCTGTGCAGTGTTTCTGAACCCACTGGAGGCAGGCTGAGAAACATGGAACCAAGCAGGCTCTGGAAGTAACTGCCAGGAGAGTCACTGCACTACAAGGAGCCAGAACTGGGTGTTCAGCATCTCTAGCTGTAATTCCGCACGATGTGTAGAAGGGCTGATATTTTGTAGCTGACAGAAATTATGTTGTAAGTTTGGGAGAGAATAAGGTGTTTATACAGAAGAGCTTGGATTGCTCATTGAGCAAACACTGAAAGCCAATGGGAGTGCAGGTTATTCCTATAGAACATCATCATTCCAGGTGAGGGAGCCCTGAATATCACCTTATATCACCTTTCTGTTTATTTTTGTGTGCTAAGACAGGGCTCTCTAATAGGCTGGCAGGTTTTCCCATGCTTTGAAGTCCCCAGTAAAGGACAATCCAGCCTTTTCCTTGCTTTCCATTTGAAAAGTTTCTCCTAACAGCCTCACTTGACCAAACAAAGGTTTGCATCTCTCCAATATCCAGTTTTTTACATACTGTAAGGCTGTGATCTCCTTAGTCCTTTTCTGGCTTAAACAAACACAGCATCTCCTTGCAGCTGCTGTATTCCAAAATTACTATTCTTGGTCTGCTTTGGACTGTGGCCCACTTGCTTACACATTTTTAGAGCTGGTAACGTGGTTTTTAGCAGCATTGCAGCCGAGGCCTTGCTGACACCAGCAGAAGAGAGTAACATATTTTGTGTTTTACAGAAAATTTCTCAGGCCATAAGATTTTACTTGTTTTGCAAAAATAACTTTATTTGTGATGTTTGTGATTTGCCCTTTCATCCCTGAGTCCTTATGTTGATTGCGTTTCACATACTTTATTTCTTCCTCCTGCAGTCCTGCTTCACATTAGTCTTTATTTAACTGCACCTTCTAACCACATATCTGCAGTCCCTCACAGTCTTGTTATCTACCCCTTTCTGCAAAAGCATTTGCTGTTCTGCTTCCAGAAATGTAAATTCAAATACAGACTAAAATAGACTCCTGCAGGATGTCACTGGAAATGCCTCCTCAGTTTGCCAGGAGACCATTAATATTTTTTGAGAATAATTTTCAGTCAGTTGTAAGCATTTTACTCTTGAGCTGTTATTTTCATAGCCTGCTTCTTAAGAGTATCATGCAGGACATGAAAGGTTCAGCACTTTTTACTTCAAATGTTTCCTCTGCCATGGGCATTGCTGTCAAGTAATTGGAATTTCCTGCTTGTTTGCATGTTACTAATTGTGTGATCTTACTTACAAGAGCTCCCGGCTGTCTCTGGAGAGCCTGCTTATTCATTAGGCCTTTTATCCTGTCAAAGACCATTAGAGTGGTTTGATAGGATTTATCCTTCCTGCAATCTACTGGCAGCTTTTGACTGACTTTGTTTTCCATCTTTACAAATGACCTGTATAATAATCATCCCAGAGTCTTTCCAGTGGCCGAACTGAGTGTTGAGCATGGCTCTGTGGGATGTTGATGGTGTCGGGGGAGCAGCAATAGCTTTTGCTGCAGCACCATGAGCCTGGAAGGGGGAAAACCACATGTAGTGTTAAACATCCCTGCTCTGAAAAGAGTGCTGAAAAATTGGAAGAGACATATAAAAGCAGTGTACCTATTTTGGGACTGGAACAGAAGCCTTGGACAGGCTTCAAAGGAGAGGAAGAACATGCTGTATGTTGTCTTCAGCCCCAGGGGAAAATGAGAATGAGAGAGAGGAGTGGAAAGCTGATGTTGCACAAGTACATCAAGAGATGCCCACAACTGCTCAGTGCCATGCTGCAGTCATGCTGTCTTCCAGCCTCCCTGGAAAATGCTGATAGCCAAAGCCACAGATGCATGGGCCTGGTTCAGGGAGGCTGGGAAGTGCTCTGGCCAGACTGGTGCTACAGCAGCCCTGTGTCACTTGTGCTCTGAGCATTGGCCTGTGTGAGGACTGCTCCACAGGGAGCTGTGCTTTGCTGCGAGGCAGGGAGCCGGGAGGGTCGGGGAGGCATGGAGGAGCACGGAGGCAGGAGCTATATTTGGAGAGGCAGCTATGCTGGCCCTATGGGGAGAGGTCAGGAACCTGGCATCCTGTAGCCTGGGTGCGAATGGTCTCACTGTTCCTTGTGTCTGTGAACTGGTGGAAGCATTTGGTAGAGGCAGCAGCAGCCTTGGCTGGGGGGGCAGGGGCTGAAGCAGTGAGGTAATCCACAAATTTAAAAAGCAGCAATCTATGAAGTGTAATTTTGTTTTTTCCCTCTGTGATGGTGTTGATAGTGGTGGTGAACAGATTAAGTGTGAACATGGAGCTCCTCAGGGAGAGGCTTGGCTTTGTATTAAGAAGTAATTTTATTCTGGCCATACGCAGAGGTTAAGGAAGATGCCGTGGGTACAATAGAAACTTACTCCCTTGAGATCACTGCCTTCACTACTTCTTTCTGATAAACAGGAAGGGAGGTGGTTGACCCACAATAACAAAGACTTAGATGAACCTGACGCATCTACTTTATAAAGTCCACTGGGTGTATTATACAGATACCACTGTTGCTGGCTGAGGAAATCAGAGACACAGAGATATGCAAGCTGGGGGTGTCTACTCTTCTCTGTGCACCTGAATTGGTTAGTGTCATGCTGGAGCCAGATGGGCTTTTGGTCTGCCATGGCATGGCTTGTGTTTGTCAGGAGTATCATTGCCCTTGTTGCTGCTGAAGATGTGGGTTCCTTTTAACAACCCATCAAACCCGGGAGCTGTGGCAGAAATTGAGGAGGACATGTAGAGATGTATGGGAGTATTACAGGGGTGTTCCCACTCTCCCTTAACTGCCTTTGCCTAAGGCCTTGTCTCTTCCCCTTGTAGCAATCCTAAAATATCTTTTTTTTTTTACCTCCTGTGCTGCAGGAAAATGGGAGTGCCCGTGGCATCAGTGTGATGTGTGTGGTAAGGAAGCAGCTTCCTTTTGCGAGATGTGCCCCAGGTCTTTCTGCAAGCAGCACCGGGAAGGCATGCTCTTCATCTCCAAGCTGGATGGACGTTTAAGCTGCACAGAGCATGATCCCTGTGGTCCTAATCCTCTAGAGCCAGGGGAAATTCGTGAGTTTGTGCCTCCCATAGAAGACCTGACTAACGATGAGGACACCCAGCCACCAGAGCAGCCGCCTGCAGACACAGACCTGAGCGTTCAGCCTCTGGACAGCCTACCTCAGTCTGTGGCCCTCAGACTGCAGTCGCCAGAAAAGCCCCCCGCTACCTTAGCGCTGAGGCTGCCGTCGTCAGACAAACCCCCCACCACCCTTGCCCTGAGGTTGCAGCCATCAAACAAGCCCCCCACCA
>NW_009918844.1:50801-52001 GCF_000696875.1 Nestor notabilis
ACCACGCTGGCCCTCAGGCTGCCTCCACCAGACAAACCACCCGCTGCCCTTGCGCTGAGACTGCCACCATCAAATAAACCCCCCACCACGTTGTCACTGAGGCTGAAGCCGTCCAACAAACCCCCCACCACCCTCTCACTCCGGCTGCAGCCTTCAGACAAACCTCCCACCACCCTGTCACTCCGCCTGCAGCCAGCAGAGAAGCCGCAGGCTGCCCTGTCCCTAAGGCTGCAGTCAGAGAAGCAGCCCATCATCTTGGCACTGAAGCCTCAGCAGCCCGACAAACCTCCCACCAACGCGGTGCTCTGGCCACTGGATGAGTCCTCCAGTGATGCCTCACAGCCTCATCTGCCCAGCAGATCTCCAGAATCTCCTCAGTCGTCAGATGAGTCGCTGGTTACTCCTGGTGCCCTGCAGCTCCAGTTGTCAGATGAGCCTCCTGTCACCCCTGGAGTCTTGACCTTACCGGACAAGTCTCTCCTTGACAGCAGGACCCAGCAGCCTGAGCTGCTGGATGAGTTCCCAGCAAAATGCCTGCATCCTCAACTGTCGGACAGACATCTCGCCACGGCAGGGACCCTACAGTCCCAGCTGGTGGATGAGCCTCCTGTGGCTGATCAGCTTCAGCTATCGGACAAAGCTTCTGCCCAGACTCTGCAGACTCAGTCTGTGGAAAAGGCTCCCAGCTCTGTGGTGTCGCAGGTCCCAGCATTGGAGATGGCTCCTGCTCCTGGGGTGCTGTGGCCTCTGCCCATTGAAAAAGTCCCCGGCTCTGTGGTCTCACGGATCCTGCCCATGGAGAAGGCTTCTGGATTGGCTGTTCCCCGGCCCCTGCCTACAGAGGCTTCCTTCTCTGGGGTAGTGCGAGTCCCAGTCACAGAGAAGGCTCCAAGCCCTGGGGCATCCCGTCCCCTGCCTCCAGGGAAGGCTTCTGCCTCAGGTATGCCACGGATCCTGCCCACAGAGAAGGCTTCCAGCTTAGGGGCACCATGGCCCCTGCCTCCAGAGAAGGCTGCTGGCTCCCGGTCACTGCACATCCTGCCCATAGAGAAGGCTCTCGGCTCGGGGGCCCTGCGCATCCCTCTCGCACAGAAGGCACTCACCCCTGGGGTGCTGCGGCCGATGCCTCCGGACAAAGCTGCCGACACCGGGGCCCTGCGGGGCCTGCCTCCAGAGAAGGCTCTTGTCTCTTCGAGGGAG
>NW_009918844.1:52062-59105 GCF_000696875.1 Nestor notabilis
CGACCTCAAGCCGTGGATAGGCCTCTGGCCGTGTCGGCTCCAAGGTTGTTGCTGTCAGAGAAGGCGCTGCGACCCGTTGACCAGAACGCTCAGCCAAAGGAGAGAGGAGCCCCGGCCATGGAGCTGAGTGCCCAGCAGAAGGAGAGGACTATGTTAGCTGGCGAGCAAATCTCTTGGTCTTCTGGGAAGGCAGTGATGCATGTTGGACAGGTACCTTGGCCTACGGAGAAACTACAGATGCATGAGCAAACCCACTGGCCCACTGCAAAAGCCCTGACGCCTGCAGAGCAGCCCCCCAGGACAGCAGAGAAGCTACCAGAGCCAACCCTTCAACCCAGTTGGGAAGTGGCCTCAGCCCCAGCAGAGCAAACCCCTTGGACATCAGAGAGATTGTGTGTGTTTGAGCAGACCCCTCGGCCAGCCAGGGAAGCGCCGTTGGCCCCGGAGCAGATGCAGTGGCTTGTCACGAACATTCAGACTATTGACCAGATTACTTGGCTGAGTGGAAAATCACAGACTCCTCGGGGGCAGGACCCTTTGCCTGAACAAAACACAGCGCTAGCCCGTAACCAGGATTCTGTCTGTCGTGAGTTGGCCGACTCAGAGCCAAAGTGAGGTTGGTGAATATGGGAGGCAGGTTTCAGTCTTTCAATGTTTAGGGAGGGGGAATCTTTATTTTGGTCAATTTTTTTTTTTTTTTTTTTTTTTTTATTCACTTCCCTGAGCCCAGCCCCTAACCCGTGCACATCCTATCCATATTCTCTCGTGACATGAGCAAGGACATTCTCTGAAGTCTGAGTGTGGCCCAGCCAAAGGGAGAGAGCATCTGTGATCTTTACCTCTTCCTTTTACAAATGGTAAAGCTGAAATAAAGAGTCCACTCTGGGTAAAAATCTCTAATTCCATTGAAATGGTCACATTACTGATCCAGCATGTTCAAGCTCCAGGTCTGATTCACAGGCGGGTTCCTAGGTACAGCCAGGGGCCTTGCTCTTAGTGTATTTAGAGTCAGGCTGCCCTGGGACTGGAGCTTTTTCAGGATCAGGCGGTGAGCAGTCAGGTGTATGCCCCTGCTGGATTCTGTAGCAGCAGGGAAGGGGTTTATCCATCATCTGCCCAGGTCTCTGTCCTTGCAGGGTGTTGCTTTGCGAGGTTTGTCCGTATGTTCACTGGAACGTGCTGTGTGCGTGGCTCACTGAAGGACAGTTGTCATCTCCAGTGGAGCTGGGAGAGGAGCCTGCTGCAGGCAGTGCAGTTTTCTCCAGCAATAGCCAATACCCATTCAGGCTCCTTTGTACACAGCTGCACCTGGCCAGGCCTGAGAAACGGAGAATCTGAAGGAGGTCAGGGAAAAGAGAGATCTTGGAAGAAGTCATCTGTCAGTTTCTTCATCCTTGCATCTTAATCCTTTAACACAGGACGTGCGGAGTGTTTTCTGCACTTGAAAACATTGTGACTTATAAAGCAGCAATAGCAGAGTAGGGCAGAGTGGGTTTCCCCAAGGTGCTAAGCACCACCCTGGCAGGGTGGTGGTGCTCCCTTTCAGATTTCCATCCAGTCTCTTCTTGACTTGTGTCGTCACCATGAGCCAGCAGACTGAGCAGTCTTTTCTCCCCTTGCCCCAGACGTGTTCAGGACGTGCTCACATCGTACCTGGTCTTTGCAGCAGCAGGACATGCTGCCGAGCTGCAAGTGAAGTCTGTACCGTTTGCTACACAGTGTGGAGGCAAGGGTGCTGTAGCTGTATCAGGACCCATCTCAACACCATCCCCTTGGGTAGCTTCTGGTTTAACTCTTCTACAACCAAAGGAGACTTGAATTAACTGGACTGTGTTGGTGTGCATGTGTGTGTGTGCGCGTGTGTGTCCTTCCAACGTAACAGTAGTTCTCACACTGGAACACGATGGGCTCCAGCAGCTGGCTGGCTTTCTTTTTTCCTCTTCTTCCTTTTCCAGTTATGGAGATGCTTAGTACCTGGTGGCCATCAGGCTGGTGTCCAGACTAGGCCTGCTGAAAACCATTCACTCAAGTGTTGAGGCAGAAGTTCACTTGGCCGTGGTACTTGTGGGGCAAGCAGTAGAGTCCCAGGGACCTGCAGAATGGCACCTTGTAACCTTCAGCACCCACGCAGGCAGGAGGAGAAGGGGCCTGGCCTCCCTGGTGGCACTGCTCAGGCTGGATGGGGCTGGTGTCCTGCCAAGGAAGCGCTGCTGACCAGCACACTCTCCCAGCTCTCACAACACATTACCTCTGTGGCTTGCCTGAGCTCTGCCGACCCAGGTGCCGCAGCTTCGGATCTCCGTGCCCACCACCGGACCCTTGTGCAGTTCCAATGTATTCTTCTCCTTCCAGGCTGATCTGCGGGTCCCTCTGTGGAAAAAGGAGCATTTAGCTCCAGGCTGACCCTCTTCCTCTGACATGGAAGCAGGTCTTTGTTCCTACGTGGCTTGTGAGTGCCTGCTGCTCCCAGAGCAGATGGTCACAAGCTTAATGGTTTACTATGAAGGGAGGCAGACACTTGTACTGAGACAAATCCCAATCCATTCTCCTTTCCTGATGTACGCAACCCCAGACAAATGTCCTGCTGTTAAAGCCCGGGTGTGCTGGGCACACGTGGGACATTTCCAGTGCTAGGGTGCATCTCTTCTCTAGTCCAGATCATTTCAGATCCTTTGTAGAATAGCTAGCGACTTCAGAAAGCTTTATGGCTTATGGAAACTTACTGTTTTAATGTTGTGGTTTTTTTTCCGGGAAGACTGGCAGGTCAGTTCCTGCTTGCTGCTGAAACTGGGGAAATGCAAGCAGCTTGTGTTTCTGCGTGACTTCTGCACAAAGGGAATCAGGACAACTCCTCAGAGAGAGAAGATAATCTAAGGGCATTCATTAACTTTTTTTAAACAAAATTAAAAAAAAAAAAAAAAAAAAGAGGCAATGACGTTCAGTATATTAAGTATTTATCATGTGTAAGAAGGAAAATAAATCTTGAATTTACATTTATAAGCCTTCCCATGAGCTGGACTTAGTCATGTAGATTGTGTAAGTAGGGTTACCTCCCTGCCAGCCGCCCAGCCAGCTACAGCTGTAACCAGAAAGGTGTCTGCACTGCTCTGTCCACCTCCGCTTTGCATTGTCACGTGTTCACTAGTTACTTGTTTCATGCAAAAAAATAAACTGTGAATATTTTTGGTGCAAGCTTTTTTAAATCTGTAAAATGGAGAAGTTCGCAGTGAGTTCTCTTCAGTGCAGGTTTGAAAAAATCACTTCTGTAAATGGTGTGCTCACTGTAGGGTGAGGTTCATGGCAGCAGCAGCCTTTCATGCAGCAGGCTCTTCCCCAAAAGCTTGTTTCGAACAGTGAATGTGGATTGAACCGTTGCATGGCATTTCAAACCCACAGCCTTATTCGTCGCATCTGACTGTACCCCACCTCTCTTCTTGTCTCCCTTCTTGCCTTTTCCATGAGGATCCAGGTTTCTGGCTTCTGCTACTTTTCAGCTGCTATTGGAAAGTTGACTTCAGCATAGCTGGGAGGCTGCTCAGTAAAATTGGCATTTGGAAACACCATTGTAGGAGGAAGCCAGGGAGCTGCTTTTCCCTCCTCGCCCTTGTTGGGCCCCTGGGCAATGCTCTGTCAGATCAGGAGATGCACGCAGGGCTTGCAGGAGGAGTAGTGGTGCTGTTAAGAACAGCTGGCTGTGCTGGGTCACCTCAACAAGACCAGCAGAGCCTGACCAGGGGTGGAGATAGGTCCCAGCAGCCTTGCCCTGCCCTGCCCAGCTTGCCTTGAGCAGCAGGGAGCATGAGCTGAGGTACAGATCTGGGCAACAAAACCCTCACAAAGGAAATGTGGGCTTCTGCAGCACTTGAGGTGATTAGTGCTGTTGGTGTCTCCTTGGAGGAGGGCGATGTCTGTACTGAAGTAGTTGGGTTCATTTCTGCAGTTTGTTGCCTTCAGAGTTGAGCCAGTTTGAATCACGGGGGTTTTAAGATAGAAGAACACAGCAGATTGACACATACCCATGGCAGATTGGTCCTGCAGGAGAGAAGCTGCTGCAGCACTGCGCCAGCCTCCTGGAGCTCTTGTCCTGGGCTAGGCCAGCTTTGTTACAGCTTCATGGCCAAGGCCATGGTGTTTTTTTGCTGCATTGGAGACATCACTTGGTCACTAACAGTCAGGGGTAATTGCACCTGAGGTAGGTGAGGTGACTCTGGCGTTGATTCACTGTTATGGAGAGTTGTGGAAGTAGAATCAAGGGTGTCATTATTTTTGCTCAGAGCTGTCTCCCTTTCCCTGCTGTCCCAGGAAGGCTTATGGGAACTTCCCAGGCTCCCCTTTCCCCATTCTGAAGGGGATGAAGGGCTTGCTGCACTGGTCAACATCCCTGCTGTCAGGATAGCCTGGCTGCCCCTGCTCTGAGCAGAGGGCTGGGGTCACCAGCTGTAGCCCCTATCCCACAGTGGGACCCATGCTGGTGGTGGATTTCCACAGTGGGCAGGAGAATCCCAGCTAACACCTGGAGATGGAAGAGTGCCTCTGCGAGCCAGAGCTCTGGTGAATCTAGCAGAAAAGCGAGCATTGTAAGGGATAATCCCCCCATGCACATCTTCAGATACCAAGTAGCTCGTGGTAGCTTGCTTTATTGTTGTTCTCAAGTTAAAACTCTACCTATTTAACAAAAACGAAAATTCACAAGAACCAGATTCACTTTAGTGCACAAGGTATCCAGGTGGTACTGCTGGAGCAGGTGTTACAATTCAGGGTCAAACCCCCTACAGGCAGAGGCTTTGCTTTGAAGGTGTGGCTGTGAAATACCAGAGATGAGATGGTTGAATCTAAAGGACAGTAACTTATTAAGGTGGGATGATGTGGACTGGGGGTGCTAGAAGAGTTTCAGCTGAGTTTCACAATAAAAAAAAAGCAGCCCTAACCCTGGTGCATCTCAGCAGAGGTTTAACCTGAGCACGCTATGGATGTGCACTGCTCCTCCCTGGCACCATAGCCAGCACTGTGACAGGACAGGGGGAGTTTGTTTGAGAAACCTCAGACCTTCAACACCTTCCATTTATTTTTAATTTCAGCCTTAACTTCTGATTTTGCTTGGTGTTTGGAATAACCATAATTGTAACCTGCTTGTAATGTGCTTTGCCCTAGATTACTGATGAGGCTTTTCAGCCTTTGCCAGCCAGTGAGTGTTAAAGGAAAGTGGCAAACCGTGCAGCTATTCTGAGAGTACAGAGGGGGCCTGGGCTTTGTGCTAACTCCTTCCCTGTGATAATGGTAACACCGGTGGCAGCATTTGCAGCCAAGGCTGTGCCTCTTGCACCAGCACGGCTGG
This sequence comes from Nestor notabilis, assembly GCF_000696875.1. NCBI lineage: Eukaryota > Metazoa > Chordata > Aves > Psittaciformes > Psittacidae > Nestor > Nestor notabilis. Next base: position 57,398 of record NW_009918844.1, read on the forward strand.
GCTGATGGGTGCTCGGGGCTCGCAGGGCCTGGGAGATGGGATGCTGGAGCTTGGGGACTGCTCTGCCTCTTGTGTGGCAAAACAGCAGGAGTCGTGCCTGGGCGTGGCAGTGCCCTTGCTTAGTAGGAGCTGGGAAAAGGCAAGATTCCACTCCAGGTCCTCTAAAAGCAATGTGAGCAAAGTCCAGTGCAGTGGGACAGCGTGACCAAGTGTGGGCTGGAGCAGTGGTGGTGATGGACAGCCCCTACAGCACTGAATCTACCTCCTAGGGAAATCTGAGAAATGGGTGTTGCTATGTCCTATTTCAAGGTAAAGTTTTAATCAGTTTGCCCTTGGCGAAGCACTTGGGCTATTGTGGTGCTATTGTAAACCATCGGCAGCTCAGCACGGTAGGGCTGAACTCGGCTCCAAGCCCCCAGCATGAAGGTTTCTTCACCAGCTGAATCCCATCCCAAGAGCTGGGGCTGGGCTTCAGTGTATGTGATAGGATGAGGCATGACTCGGTTCCTTCAATTCATGGTGGTTTTGAGACTCAAACCAGTGTGCCAGTGGGCCCCATGAGCAGAGGGAGCGAGTGGAGCCATGTGAAGCAAGGCAGGCATCCGCTAACTGCATGTTCTTTGTGTCCGTTTGGTACTGAGCTGGTTTCAGTTTTTGGGGGTTTTTTTTCTGATGTTTCCAAGTTGTTGACTTCAAGGAACTGGGTTTTGTGTATTTTTTTTAGACACTGGGAACTTGTTAAAAAGCAAAGCAGCAGCACCGGGAAGCTCGAGGTGGAGCATGGCTGGTGCTGAGGATGGGAGAAGGTCAGATGTGTTGGTAGGGAGCAGGCAGGGAACAGCTCTCCCTGCGACGGGCAGGAGAAGCTTTTCAGCAGCAGCCCTCCTGGCCCTGCTTAACCACGGTGCCAAGTTCACCACTGCACCAGCCTGCTCGCCTCGAGACACCGTGTCAGATACTGCGCCTGGCTTTGTGTCCCCATCCACCCTCCAGCACCATGTGCACTCGCTGGGCTCCTGGCTGCTGGGTATGCTGGGGGGTCCCAGGGAAGAGGGACATGGGGGTGTCACCTCTAGCAGCAGCGTAAGTTGTGCTGAAGCCTTGAGCAGGTTTGCTCAGAGGAGGGGGGAGCCATGGTGTGAGCAGCCCCACACTGCGCTCCTCCGCTTGAAGATGTGCTGCCCACGATGTGGCAGCGGGAGGGATTTCACCTGCAGGGTCCCATCTGGAGGGAAAGGCAGCAGGTGTTGGGGTGCCCGGCTTAAGGCAGAGGCAGGCCCTGGCTGGGACTCATCGGTTGGTTCTAAGCGAGGATGCCAGAGCGGGTGAGAGAGACCTACATATTTCCAGCATGTATATTATTTTTAGAAGAGGGAAGAGGGGAGAGTGTTGGACCATTGATTACTTTCATTTTGCTCTCCTTAGACTGTTGGCTGTGTATGTGAAACTTATAATGAAAAGAGGGTTGCCCTGCCCAGGTGCTCCCAGAACATGTACTGTAATTCTTTGTATATAGAAGAAAAATTACTGTAAAGTAAAGTTTAACTTTACTCTCGATGTCCTCTCGTGGTTTGTCTTGGTGAATGGAGGGGGCATGGGAGGACCCCAGCTGTGCCCAGACGCCCCAGCAGGGATGGGAGAGCCCCGGCAGCAGCTCAGACCACAATGCGTTTTATTTACATCGTACACCTCAAGAGAAGACGCTTAA
>NW_009918844.1:59118-59905 GCF_000696875.1 Nestor notabilis
AAAAAAATCGGCCAGCTTTTCAAAGAAAATAGGTAACCAGCCACAGCCAGGCCACAGCAGTGACTTGGAGAAGCGGCTCCTGCAGTTTGGGTGGCAGGGAGAAGGTCCCCGGGGGTGAAAGACGCAGGTCCCAGCACCACAGCACAGCCTCCGCTGCTCAGAGCAGTCCATGTGGCTGAAAAAAAAATAAAACACAGCAGGTAAAAAAATGGAGCCCAGTGCGCGCCGGCTGCCCGGGCAGCAGCAGTGGTTCCCTTTTGGCAGGAGATGTCAGTGGTGGCAGCAGCTGTAGAAGTAGGAAACCACTCCTCTGGCCCAGGTCGACACCCTTGTCCTCTGGAAGAGAGCAGAGGCACAGGCTGCTGGCATGTCCACTCCATGCAGGAGCCTGAAAGCCTCCAGTCCTGGGTCTGGGCCCTGGCGGGTCACTTGGGAAGGATTTTGGTGCCCTGGCAGGGCTCATGGCCATGGCACAGCCCAGGGTTGGAGGTGTAGCTGGGCTGAGCATGCCTGGACAGGTCTGGTGCAGAGCTGAGCCGCTCCCACAGCCCAGCAACACTCCTGGCTGCCTGTTCATTAAAGGCCACTCATGGCCCAGTTAGGCAGACAGGCCAAACCTGGCCTGAGCAGGGATGAGGACACCACAATGGTACCCAAGCTCCATGGGACAACCCCAGCATGGAGCCACAGTGGTCCCGGGGAGGATGAGGGCAAGGAAAGCTGCCAGACCCACAGCACTAGTCCTTTGCCCCTTCTGCAGGGGCATGTGCACCCCCTGGCATGGGAG
>NW_009918844.1:59986-60586 GCF_000696875.1 Nestor notabilis
ACAGCTCATCTGTGGGTAGAGCGGGCAGGGTGGGTGCAGGCAGCACCTGGCCAGGCAGAGCCTGGGACACGACTGGCAGCAAGGGCACAACTCACCCACACTCTGTCCTGTCTTGCTGGAGGTCTCAAAGAGCTCGGCCTTGATCTCTGCAGCGAGGGCCTGGGTTAGCCCCTGCTGTAGGAGCAGGACACAGCCCCACAAGTTCAGTCCCCCCCAGAGTCACCCCTTAGGCACGGCTGCTGCCAGCAGGCTGGCAGGAACCCAGAGCAGGGCTCTATGCTCCTGTCCCTTTGTCCCCTCGTCCAAGCTGGCCACATGCCTGCCTCTGTCAGGACATGCTGTGCCCAGGGAGGTCCCTGGACGTCACCATGCAGAGAGCACCAGAGCCGGGAGCCCCCGGATCTCCTGCAGATCCAGGGCAAGGGCAGAGGCCCTCGCACCCCCCAGCCAGAGGCAGCAGCTCCATTGCTCACCCAGTGCCCAGCCACCAGCACCCCAGCCCTGCGCAGAGCCCGGCCGTACCGTCAGCATAGTCCTGCACGTCGTGGAAGTCGACGCCCCGCTTCCTCCTGTCCTCCTCCAGCAGGTCACTCTTGGTAC
>NW_009918845.1:0-26652 GCF_000696875.1 Nestor notabilis
GTATCAACTGAGCCACACAGCTTAGTGTCATTGGAAAACTTGCTGAGGGTGCGCTAAATCCCACTGTCCATGTCACCGACAAAGATATTGAACAAGACAGATCCCAACACCGATCCTTGAGGGACACCACTCGTTACTGTTTTCCAACTGGACATCAAGCCGTTTACCGCAACTCACCAGTATTGCCATTAGATGAGACCCTTTTACATGTTTAGGGTTTAAATTTGGTGCATAACTCTGATGTTTGTATTTTTTAAAGTAATATTACATATTTTGGAGCCAAATTTTATTCGTGAAGAAAAGAGTTATTCCTCAAATGGCTTTCTTTTTCTTTACTTAGATAGCATTGCAAAAGCAGTGCACATATCTAACAATTGCTTTATTTCAGTGTTTTTCAGTGAACATAGTTCAAATGCACAGAGTTTTCCACCTGTCATTTGCAGATTCTGGCATCCACAAAAGTAATGTAATTTTCATTAGGTTTACTATAAGTGCAAAAATAACTTAATTAAAATAAAACCCAATTGGAGTTATTGTGTCGTGGTCAATTATACTGTGCACAACCCGTGACTAGCTTTTAAATAAAGTCTTGTTCCCTGACAAATTAATTTTGATAAGGTTGTTTTCAACAGTGGAATATGACAGTAGCTTTATCATATCACTTATTCCTGAGATAAAGCTGCAGCTTGCCATTTCTCCATAATACAGCAAGCTAGGTGTAATTTACTAAGGCTAATAAATAAGGTTACATTTGCATATAATATTGTCATTCTATAAAGGTTATAATAATTAGACACTTGCATAATCAAGGAAGTATTCTAACTTTTCTATTTTTGAAGCTTTTCCTATTCCAGGGTAAAATGAATGTTTATTCATATTTCTAAAAGTGTTGCCACTCTTGCCTGTACATACAGCTGCAAAATACTTTTCTTACATGGACAAAATGCATTTCTGCTTTTTTGATTATTTAGTTGGGAGGATATTGAGTTATTTTTTCATATTTTGCCACGACAGGTAGAAGACTAAAGAGGTTGTTACTAAACTCCAAGTCTGGGAATTCGGTGATTCCCCTGTACATATAAATCCATGTTTATTTCATACCTATAAATATATGCTTAATTTATTCTTCTTCGGTGGATTTAGTCCCAATAAACTGGACTAAGATATTTATAAATTCATATTTTTAAAAAGTGATCTAATGGGTATCAAAGTTGAATATCAGAATATTCATCTTACTATTGAAGTATTGTGCTATTTCCTGTGTGCAGAACCTACTGGAGAAGAATATTTGTTAATTGCAAGTCACTGGTATAATTCTGTGACTCTGTAGATACATGACTTAAGTTTTAGATCAGATGAAACAGAGAGTATTTTTAAATGAAATAAAAGTGTACCTGAGAGTTTTGCAGACTCTCCAGTATGCTTTCTTGAAGGAGTACATCTGTTTACGTACAACCTATAATAATACAGAATTTTTGAGGGGGGGAAAAAGAAAAAGAATTAAATTTCACATAACTACCAAGAACTAGCCATACAACAATGTAAGAATTTCACAGAGAAATTTGGCTGCAGGTTGGTAAATGATTTTATGAAAGTGTGGCAAATATAATCCAGTAATATAAGCAGTAAATAAGCTGACTCTGCCTTTGTATCTCAGTTATAAGCTGGCTTTGCAGGCTGTGGGGAGAACAAAGCACGAGATAAAGTCAAAGTACAGCGCTTGATGCCGTGCAGTGCATTAACTAGTGGAACTGACAACATACATAGAGGAAAATAAATTGCGCTAACTTAAAAGCAGGAATAAATTACATCTCACAGGGAATGAGCAGTTTTTTCATCTGAAATCAGTTCTCATAGACAGTTGTTACCGCTAATTCTTTGGAAAAGCCACAGTATAGCTGTGTGAGATTGGATTTAAAACATGTTGGATTATTTAAGGAAATATAAAAGAAAAGCAACAAAAATACTTTGTAGAATGATGTATTTGTGTATAAGACATGAAGACGACTAATTAATGAGCAGTTTTTCAGAGATTGCTCTGCAGGTCTTTTTGGGGACATTATAAATCTTTGCCTTAGAATAGCCCATGGTCTTATGGCTAGTACATTAAAAAATTGTAAATGGTCTACAAATGATAGTATTGCTTCCCCAAAATTAGAGAAGTTAATTAAGATAGGGGAGAGGGGGAGGGGAAGAAGTGGGGGATGGAGATGATGAAAAAGGACTACTACCTCTATTGAAATAGTAGTATGATACAAATGTGTGTTTTCATGTAGAGTGCTGCGTGCTTTCAAGCAGGGCCCAGAAACTCTGCAAAATAATACCCTGAATGACTTGTTTTTAATGAAGGAAGTTACATTACCTTTTGTTGCTTTGAATTATTGCAATAGAAGAACTTTATGAATCCATAATGTAAGTTACCTCTCTAGTACACCCTACCATACTTTTCATTTTATTGGTGTTATTCTCAGGATAGTATCTGGTTCTTACTGTCAGGAACATTTCACATAAATACACGGTCTGCTTATGTGAACAAATATATCTAATCCTGAAGAACAGGAAATCCCCATGTGAATTTTAACTTGTGATTAGATCCATGGATTTCTTATTATTCAAAATAGTCATGCAACTTTCTGAATTATTTGAAGCCAAGTCATTATTGATGTGTTGCCTATCACGAAATTGTTAGAGAAATATGAATGTTTCTTGTATTAGAATGATCATATATTGCTACCACACTAAAATATACTAGTTTTACTGTACTAATAACAACAATATTAGCATTTCTAATATACATAGCCTGTCTCTGAAAGTGTTCAAAGTCAGGTTGGATGGGACTTTAAGCAACCTGGTTTAGGTTTAAGAGTATAAAATTTTATGTCATTACATTTCCAAATTGGCTAATCAAGAATTTGAACAATGGTCTACAGTGAGCCTTGTATTTTGTTACAGATGGAAGTTTGATGTTATGTCCCAATATTATATACTTTGTATATTTTCTAAAATACAAGGAATAGCTTGTAGGTTGAGATAAGGACAGGGAGAGATCATTCACCAGTTACTGTCATGGACAAAATAGATTTTACTTGGGGAAATTAATTTAATACCAGTCAAAGTAATTCTGATTTTCATTGATCTCAGGATAATGAAAAAAACCCGAAATATTAAAAATACCTTCTCCTTACCCTTCCCTTCTTCCTGGGCTCAACTTCATTCGTGATTTTCACTACTTCCTGTCTCTCAGTGGCACAGGAGTATGGAGAATGGGGGCTGCGGTCAGTTCCTCACACATTGTCTCTGCTGCTTCTTCCTCCTCAGGGGGAGGACTCCTCACACTCTTCCTCTGCTCCAGTGTGGTTCCCCCTGTGGGGTTACAGCTCCAGCGCAGGCTTCCCACAGGGGTCTCAGCCTCCTTTGGGTGCATCACTCTGCCCTGACGTGGACCTGTATGGGCTGTAGGACCACAGCCTGCTTCACCATGGACTGCACCATGGGCTGCAGGGGAATCTCTGCTCTGGTGCCTGGAGCACCTCCTGCCCTCCTTCTGCACTGACCTTGGTGTCTGCAGAGCTGTTTCACATATTGTCACTCCTCTCTCCAGCTGCAATTGCTCCTGTGCAGTAACTTTTCCCCTTCTTTAATATCTTATCCCAGAGGCTCTACCACTGTCACTGATGGGCACAGCCTTGGCGAGCAGGGAGTCTGTCTTGGAGCTAATTGGCATTTGCTCTATTGGACATGGGAGAAGCTTCCAGCAGCTTCTTACAGAAGCCACCTTTGTAGCCCCCTTGCTACCAATATCATGCCATGCAAACCCAATACACATTGTAAAGATGTGTACTTTAAATTTTTGTATATATGTCAGAGAACTTTTAAAAAATCTTTACAGTATAGTAATAACAATAACTAAAAAAAGTCTTTGTTTTTGAAGCCTGCTAGTTCCTAGTTTCTTCTTCTTGAGTAAACCATGAATTAAAAAGAAACCTTGTTCGATATCACTATTGAAACAAAATAACTTTAAACTAATAGCCATGGAAAACAGACATACTGACCCATATTTAAGACAGGTAGCAGTGGACAGGGGTCAAAAGCAAAAGGTGCAAAGTGATGGGAGTATGGGAAACTTTAGAAATTATAAAGCCAGATAAAGGGACATCTGGGCATCTGCATTAAGTCAGCCTGGGACAAAACTAGGCAGGAGGAACTGCAGCTCCACGTGCAGTCAGGGAACTGTGATGCTGCTGGAGTAAGTGAGACGTGGTGGGATATCTATGTGTGTGGTGAAGGATCGACACAAACTTCTCAGGAGAAACAGCAGAGAAGATGGTGTGGTGGCCTGTGTGTGAAGGAGCAGCTTGGATGTATGGATCTGCTGTTGGGGTTGCAGAATGGGATGGTTGAGAGCTTATAGATCAGGATTAGAGAAGAATAGAATAATCAGAGAGGAAATATGTGAAGTGTTCTTTAAACAGCTCAAGGAAGTCTCTAATTCACATACTCTAGTTCTCATGGGACTTTATGCTTCCTGATAGATCTGTGTTAGAAATTAATCATTTTCTTCTTTGTTGCAAGTTCCTTTTACTTTTTTAGTTTTGGTCTTCTTTAACTAATCCTAATGCAGTCCTACTTCAGAAGTCATGCTTTTGAGACCACAAGTAATTTTTGTTTATTTCCTCTAGACTGGTTTTAATTTATCCATGTTTTCTTTGAAGTGTTTAACTCTGACTAGTGAAGAATAGATAAGAATTTTTGTAATTCATTGATTGCAGCTCACAGTTACAGCATGCTCTGTTCTTCTCTGTGGTGTGTCCAGTTATTCACCTACATAGTCTATGAGGGTTATTAAAATTATTTTCCATATAAAAAATAATGGTCTGCGTTTTAAATAACTCTTTTAACGAAGAATGCTTTCTTGATTAGTTTTGGTTTTGGTTTGTTTTGTGGATTTTTTTTTTTTGTCAAAATAGATTAATTATTGAATTCCAGGTAGATGGGCAAGGCTTTTATTTTTCTGTATTGCCCATGGAATAAAGCACTTGTAAGGCCTCCAGGAGCTGTAGACAAACCTGGCCAAAGTCCCAGAATAATATTGTGTTTATTTACTGCAATCTATAAATCTCCAGGTTGGCCAAAAATACAGTGCCAGATTCCAATTTTCTAACTATATGAAGTAAAAAACAAAGTACACACATTTATGGGTATAATTTTGTGGCTTAACTATTCATTCACTCCTATTTCATTTAATTCAAATACTGAAAAAGAAATTCTTGGCGATTCATCCTCCTGCATCTTTGGGCATTGAGTAAAATGCTGAGGCAGCGCTCAATTTCCGTCAAACGTATAATGAAAATTACTTTCTATATATTTGTTCCTCTGAAGAGGATTAGAAAAGCAGTGATTTATGAATAACAATAATGATCATAACTTCATAAACTATTTTGAGAATTTTCCTCTCGTTGTGAATGGAAGTTCCAAGGGTTTCTGTCACTTAGCCAAGTTGTGTGGACATCATCCATACACCAAAGATTTTGTGAAGTGTTCGGTTTCTATCATTACTATGAACACCAAAGACTGACTTCAAATATTACAACCATTAACAAACACTAGCACTCCAGGAACCTGAGTAAGTCAAATTAAGGTGTCACGTACTTACTGAGCTAAGGTTTACATGGTACAGAAAGTGGAGTAAGAGTACTTCTTCAATGAAGGGAGAAAGCAAAAGAATGAGTAGCAGAATAATCAATAACTGGCAGCTCTGGATACCCGAAGCACAGAAAAGATGGCTCTCTTTTCTCATCCCCCAATGATGCAACTGTGAGGACAATTGCAGTTGTGCATCACTTGTAACATGCAGTTATGCATCGCACATAGTACAGGATTAATAAATCCAGGATGCTTTCATCTTTCTTATTTAGTTGCATAGCCTCATTTAAGATACAACTAAGTCGGCAAGGTGACTTGTCAACCATTTGCTCTTTCTGGCTGTTCCAAACAACCATGCTTGCTTTAGTTAGTCCTATATGGTAGATGCATGGCTGCTCCATTATCCACTTTTGCTAGTCACTGTAGCTCTTCAAGTAAGCTTAAACTGTGCAAGAAAAGCAAATATACATAACAGCTATATATGCATACTTAGAAAAATGTCTACTATTTAAAAAGACCTCTTAAAAGGGAATTTGACCTCTCACCTTGCAAATTTGTGACTTGCTTTCTGAGTCTGTAAACTCTTTCCTTAAATTAAGGCCAGCCACTGCACGCCTCATACTCAGTCACAGTTTGATGGCCATTGTGGGCACTGTTTTTCATACCAGTAAAATGTTTTTTTTCTTACAGTCTGGAGGGTTGTGGGTTTTTTTGTTGTTTGGTTGTTTTTTAAATCATTTTTTTAAACAGATTCAACTATGATCAAAACCCAATATATGAATTCAACATATAGTAGACCTGTTCATAGTCCTTTTCAGTTATCCTGCCTTCTGTCAACCACATATCCCCTTTTGATGCTGTTTCATCTGGAGCTGACTGGAAGAGTGTCTGAATATTTCAGTGATGCATAGATAACATAATTGTTTTTTAATTATTATTTTATTTTTATTTGTATTTTTAACTGGAAGTTGTGTTTCACTTGCAAATGTCCTTATGATCATCAGGTGAAAGACATTATGTTACATTGTTACATGATTTTGTGATGTATGTGAGACTACCTCATTATTATCATTCTATTCTTTTAATACTTCTGTATGTATCAATTAAAAGGCGTTTCTTTCTCTGTGCTAAGGACAATTCTCCTAAATTAAAACAAAAAAGATGTTCCCTTACTGATGCAGCTGTTTACATGCAGTATTAAAGTTTGTTCATTAACAAAAAAGGTGAAAAAAGACCCCCTGGCCCCAGTGATTTTTACAGTATTTTTCTTTATTTCAGTCCCAATAGAGATACGTTCTTCTGTTTGTCCAGTAAACCTTGATAAACCAGGTGTTTCTTTTCATCTCCCACTGTTATTTAAAGAATTACATTACTCCCATGTAATCATCTCCCACTGTTATTTAAAGAATTGTAGTTATCAAAGAGGCCAGGGTGTGCTCCATGATTTTTGGGTTGAATTTCAGATATTTCAGGATGACAAGTCCTTCATTTTACGTAAGAGTAGAGAAACTAGCTAAGACTGAGTTTTTCTAGGCTTTTAAAAGTTCAGTATAGTTTTCAGTGGTTTTTCAGTGGTGAGTCCCTCCACTCAAAAATTCATAGAAGTACAGTTGCTTGAGACCTTTGTAAACAGGTTATTTCTACCCTGCAGTATAAATTTTCCTCTACATCCCTAGTCGTATTGAAAATTAATTTACCATAGTACATTTTAGCAATGTAGTGTGTAAATGTATGACTTCAGATTCCTGCAGAGGTTAACTGAGTAGTTTCCTTGGACTTGATTTTAATGTCTATTTTTACAGTATTAAAGAGGTAAAAAGAAACTAAGGAAATGTATTTCAAATAACTCAGAGTCTTAGAACTGTAGTTGGAATGTATTTTTTAACCAAAATTTTTCCACATTTTCATACTTTTATTTTTTTTTTTAAGGAAGGTGATATTAAAAACCTTGAACGCTGTTATGTTCTTCTTAGTTCCTAGACAGAAAAAAAATTAACATTTGAATTCATTGGATTAGTGATGTGTAATGGATTTGCATTGTAAAAATATAGCAATTTTTAGAATACAGTTTCCATAATTTTGCTTGTCTCATGAAGCACATGACTTTTTTTTCTTTTGATTTAATAGGTTATGTTTTATTGGTTCATTCTGTGTTCTGTTATTACTAAAAACAGTGGTTCCACATACCACATCATGTATCAGATACACATCATGTATCTGATTTTTTAGTCTGAATTGTGATTCTCTTTAGAGCATGCAAAAGAGAATATTCATGGTTGTGAACAAGCTTCCTCCTGATATTTTTTTTTAGTTTTGACTGACATACACTTCTGTGATTATTTAGTAAACATGTTTTAAATAGTACATCAGCTACTAGGACATTATAAAAATGTAGAAACCTGCAGTATACATACCAGTTAAAACCAGCTTAAGGTTAAACGCCTGTACAATACACATCTCAGTGTTGAGATGGGAAGGAGAGATAACTCAGGACAGATCTTTATCTTTGCCTGAGTGCACTGACACACTGTTTGGAACACAGATTTACCTCTCAAGAAACTTTTTCTGCTGTACATAGGTACTGTGAAGCTTTGCTGCCTGTGCCCAATTGCTGTCTCAGGTTTCTAATTCCTGGGAAAACTACAGGTTAATCTGTTTTGCAGTATCTTATTCAGCCTGTCATAACACATTGGTGTTTACATGACTTGTTTCTCCATTATGAATATTAACTTCTGCTCACCACCTGGAGTCTTATATATATTGCTTGGCCTAACTTTCCTATGTACGTAGAAGAGCCAGACAAAAAGGGTCTGAACTGCTGAGCATAACACTGCACGTTAATGCAGTTTGTTTTGTGCTACTGCATATAGACTTATAACCATCCTATTTTCGATTATCTTTGTATTCAATTTATTTGTGTCTCACATCTACCCTTGCTATTTGCAAGACTACCTGCCATTTTGAACAAAGATGCTATAATGATCTTGCTATTAGCCAAATAATTCTCTCTCAGATATAAGCTCCAACACTGCATATCATCTGCTTTGTGCCAGCACTGTGGAGATGATTTACAGACATTAGTGATTCTGTAGTCCTCCAGTCCCAGAATAAATTAATGTATAGTCTGCATATTGACAGCTCAGGAACTGGCAGGCTTGGTTGGTAGACTCCTGCACTTCAACCATTTCCTGGCTAGGCTAGCACATAGAGGGTCCAATTGAGAGATTTTCTAAATGTGCCCAAATAATTACACTAAAAGCTTCCATTTCTGTTATCCCCAGTAATTCACTCTTCCAATCTTTCTAGTCTTCCTTCTTAAACCTTATAGCGTCATTTGCATAACACTCTGAAAGAGCTATGCTCCACGTCAAGAAGTTGCTAGTAAGAAGCTTTGCTATCAATATTTAGATCCATTATGAAGAGTAGCTTGAAGCTTATCAACAAGGCCTGGAATGTTAACAGAATGAATTTATTACTGGACAGTGTTCAGATAACTCTGTTAGATAAGAGCTTTCAGTTAGGAGATCAATATTACACACATTTATAGAAAAATACGTGATAAGTGAAGGTGTAAATACAAGCATTAAAAACTAGCAGAAAAAAACCCAAACAAACTTCCTTAAGTTAATGACACTTGTCCTATAACTTGTAAATTGAGGAACAAAAATTGAATTCTGGAACAAAAATATGTTTTTCCTTTGAATTGTGTCATCGTTCCACCTCCCCACCCCCACCCCCCATCATCTATATATTTAAGAAGTTCTGAAGACAAACTATTCATGTCTAAGTATAACATTTGTCATAGCTACTTCCAAACATTTCATGTTGTCAAACTACCATTTCAGCTTTATATGAAAATCTAAAGCAAACTAAAATAGCAAATGAAGATAAATGAACTGATTAAGTCACAGACTCTTCTAGCAGGTAGGTGAACAGTCAACACGTAATTTTCAAGGTCTTGTAAACAGCCTCCCCAGAGGTTGCAAATCTTGGTGCATTTTATTTTGTCACACAGTAGGTTAACAACTTAGAAAACAATTGACAGTATTTAATGTGAGCAAATATTTCACAAGCAAAGTAATGCTGTGCAAACCAAAGACTTTTGTAGAATCTGGAGATGAGAAGTGTGTGAAGACCATTTTGCAGAGCTGGCTAATGAGGACAAATATGAATTTCCATTGAGAAATAAGTCTGAACTACAGGCTGCCCCAAAGAAAGCAAGGAAACTTGGGACAGTCCTGTCTTAAGGAATAGGCACCAGGCAACTATTTGCAAGTGCTTGAAGAGCTGGTGTGTGCTGTGTTTCAGGGCTCAACTCCATTGAAAGGAATTACAGGTTCACTGTATATGATGGGATGTTTTTCATACATGAAGCAAGTCTAACATTTTGTACATGCATATGTGTATATGCAGATGATTTCTTCTACTAAATACACAAATAAATGCAAAACAATGAGAGTATTCTCTCAGAGCTTCAATAGAGAAAAAAATGCAGCATTGTTTGTGCAAATTGTCTTGAGACCAAATGTATTAGATGGCTAGGTTCAATTAACTCAAGTAGGTTTAGGATGTTCTTTACAGAGTCATTTGGAATATTGTGTACTATACTGCTTCTTAAAATTTTGATTGCTTTATATTATTTATTACGTATATATTTATATATGCGTATATATTTAAACTTTGTGCAAATGTAGAATTAGTGTAAGTCAACCTAAAACATTACCTTGTCCTATGTAGGGTACTTTCATGTTATATTGTTTTCCTTTTCTTTATGAAATGTATTCTCTGGCAATCTCAGTGTGCTATTAAGTGAAGAGTTGTACTTAAAAACATAAAACAAGTTGTTGCTAGACTATTAGGAAGTCTTGCATTATTTAATCACCAGTTCCTGGAGGATTCTACCCAGCACACTGGCAGGGTTTCCATGGAAACAACAACCGTATTAAATCTTCCAAGAAGTCCTGTCTTTCTCCAGTTCCCCCCGCCTCTTTTTTAGATCACTTGTATTGTGCCTGTGTTTCATTTCAAATGGTGCAATAAATGGAAGAATTTCATCCCCTCGTTAAAAGGAATATACTGCTTTCCATGATAAGCTCTGATGTTCCATCCTTGTGCTGCTGTAATAATTTTAGGCAGTTTTACATTACATTTTACATTACAATGAATGGCTATTCATTTACGGAGGTTGAAGGAGGAAAAGTGACCAAGACTGTCACGCTTATTTTTTCTCGTGGCTTAATAAAAAACCGTAAGAGAAATAAATAGAAGTTCACTTCCATGCCATGTCAACTTACATTGGCTTATTAACTTGTTTACTCCATCTCTGAATTTATATATTTCTTAAAGAATACTAACACTTACATGTGTTTTTTTTTTTCTTGCACTGAAATATTTTCATTTAAACATTTCTGCTGGGCTCTGAACTATGTGTTCATATGCAATTAAGATGTTTGATGGAAACTGCAGAGGAAGCATACTTGCAAAAAACAAAACTGTTTAGCTGCGAAAACTTTTTAATGAAAGATTAATTCAACAGGATAGCAGTAAGTATATTGTTAAATCTATCTTTGTAATGGAAATGAAACTGTGTTATCTTAGTAAGAGAAGTATCGCATTCTCTTAAGGGATTTATGAAAATAGTTTAAGGAAGTCTGCTTTTTTTTTTCCCATGACTTTTTGCATTTCTCAAATGTGCCTTTCTTCTCATATGTCATGGTTTAACCTGAGCTGGCAGCTAAGCACCACACAGATGCTTACTCACTCCGCACCCTGATGGGATGTGGGACACAATTGGAAGGGTAAAAGTGGGAAAATTCTCACTTTTGTGGGTTGAGATAAAGGCAGTTTAATAGATAAAGGAGAAGCTAAGCACCCAGAAGCAAAACAAGGAATTCATTTATCACTTCCCATGGGCAGGCAGGTGTTAAGCCAGCTCCAGGAAAGCTGGGCTCCATCACTTTTAACAGTTTATTTTGCTTAGGAAGATAAAGCACCATCACTCTGAATGTCCTTCCCTTCCTTCGTCTTCCCCCAGCATTACATCCTGAGCATGATGCCGTATGGTATGTGACATCCCTTGGATCAGTTGGGGTCAGCTATGACAGCTGTCCCCCCTCCCAACTTCTTGTGCACCCACAGCGTATGCAGTGGTGGGGTGGGGTGAGAAGCAGAAAAGGCCTTGACTCTGTAAGCACTGCTCAGCAGTGACTAAAACATCCCTGTGTTATAAACACTGTTTTCAGCACAAAGTCAAAACATAGCCCATACTAGCTACTGTGAAGAAAATTAACTCTATCCCAAACGAAACCAGCAGATCATGATAATTAATATTTATATTATGTGACTGATTCACATAACCACCACTTAATTTCACCACTTAATTCTCAAAATGTTTAGAAGTTAACGAAGGCTCTTTAATGACCAAAGAGTAAAAAAGCTTCCTGTAAGATCAACTAAAGTGAAGCTACAAATCAGAGTGGTGATTAGCTGAATTTGGAATAGGCAGGATTTGCAGGATTCCTTCAACCATCTTCGGTATAGAAGGCTACCTGTACATTAGTTGTCTAGACTACATTTAGGGCCACAAGGGAGAATAAAATATTTATGGTCTGTCTAACGTCTAATCATAGAATTATGAGATCACATCATTTGGAAGGTGGCTTCTGGAGGCCTCTAGTCCAGCCTCTGCTTAAAGCAAGGTTAAGTAGAAGAAGTTGCTCAGGGTCCTGTCTAGTTGAGTTTTGAATACCTCTGTTCTGGTGTCTGAGTTCACTCAAAAAATTTCTTTTTCCTTGCATTGAGTCGGAACTTCCCATATTCCAACTTGTGTTCATTTTCTCTTTTTCCTTTCATGGTGCATCTTTCAGAAGAACCTGGCTCCATTTTCTCTGTGCTTTCTGACTAGGTAGTTGAAAACAACAGTAAGATCATATGTTCCAGACCCCAAATCACCTTGGCAGCTCTCTACTTGACTCAGTCCATTTTGTCTTTCCTGTTGTGGTAACTTGACCCTGGCTGGACACCAGGTGCCCACCACAGCTCACACTTCTCCTTCTCAGCTGGACAGGGGAGAGAAAATACAATAAAAGGCTGGTGGGTCAAGATAACAACAGGGAGAGTTCTCTCACCAGTTACTGTCATGGGCAAACCAGACTTGACTTGGGGAGATGAGTTTAGTTTACCGGAGTAGCAGACTGAGAAATAAACTCAAATCTTGTACCACCCTGCCTTCAACCCTCCCTTGTCCCCAGACTTTACTCTTTAATTTTCTCAAATCATATATGGTGCACCTTAAAAGTGCCTGTTTCACATAAATCATTATGAAAAGAGCCTAAGTTGACTAGCTTAAATACAGAAGTCTACTGTGTATGTGTATCAAAAGTTAGGCGAGATGTCCAGTCCCATATGTTAAGCGAATTCTGCAAATGCAAAGAGAAAGAAACTGCTAGAAAAATATATCTCAAAGTAACAGACTATGAATAAGGATAAGCATGAGAGAAGACAATGATAGCAGACAAGAAGATTCTGAGATGTGGAAGACACAATTTTGACACTGTTAATGGAAAAAACCCACAACAACTCTCACTCTCTGCCTGAAAGGAGGTTGTAGTGAGGTGGGGGTCAGTCTCTTCTCCCAGCTAACAAGTGATAGGACAAGAGGTAATGGCCTCAGGCTGTGCAGGGGAGGTTTAGACTGGATATGATGAAAAGTTTCTTCACTGAGAGGGTGGTCAGGCATTGAACAGGCTGCCCAGGGCAGTGGTGGAATCACCGTCCCTGGAAGTGTTCAAAAAAAGTGTAGACGAAGGCCCCTAGTGACATGGTTTGGTGGTGGACTTGGCAGTTCGGGGGTAATGGTTGGACTCGGTGATCTCAAAGGTCTTTTCCAACCTAGCTGATTCTGTGATTCTATGATTCTATAACTGATGATGGGACAGAAGATAAAAGAGTATGTAAAAATATATAGTGATTATAGGGGATTGATAAAAAGACCAAAATAGAAAGCCAAAGTTGAGACACTCATGAGGCAATGGAGAAGGTATACAAGAGGATATAAATATATAAAATTGGAAACAATCTTTATTTTTTCCAGATCAACAGCTGCTTGTATGTGTCCTTGCATTTATACGAATCTGTTTTGGAAAAAAACAAACTTTTGAATATGAACCCTTTAAGTATACATTTTCTTTTCTCTTGTCTCACTATCAAACATATGGTTATATTGAGAAGCTGCTGCTTTTCATTCGCTATAACCCTTGTAGAGTTTTCTGCCAAAAAAGGTATGTTCCCTTTTGCTGAATTCAGTTGAAGGTTTTCAGTGTGGCAAGAAGAAAAACATGAAAATTATCCACAAATTAACAGACTGAATGTGAAGCAATCCAAGTGCATTAGAGAGGCATGTAAGGATTTGTTGATTAAAACATACTATGTTCATAAAAAGAAAATAAAAAAAATCTATCAAGATAAACTTCATAAATCTACTGCATTTTTAATGAACAAATAGTATACATTTGCTAGAAAAGTCTAACAATACTATTACACATGTTTGTCTGTCTCCTTCAAAAAATATTGATAAATACAACAATACTGAGTATATTATTACATATAAATATTTATTTTTAAAATAAAATGTCTATATATTAAAGCTGTAATAGAGTAACTTTTCATTTGTATCCATGATCTTGTAATATTATTTTTGAGGTAATTTAGTTCACTCAAATTTTTGAACTGTTATGCCAGAGGCTGAGAACTGCATTTTTGGGTTTTTGCAAGTTCTAATATTTTAAAGGCATAACTTCTTAATCCTAATTTTTAATAATTTCTGCAGAAGCATATGAAATAACTGTATCAGAGAATGGGGTAGGAAGACAGTAGAACATGGTTCTAAAATAGTACTGATCCTCATTTAGTTGAGGTTATTGTAGAGTGAGAGAAATATAACCACATAGAGAAACAATTTAGGTTTAGAATATGAAAAAAAAGTAATCAATGGAGGATTTTTCAACAGTTAAAATATAAAGTATTAAAATTACTTAGTTCTATTCAGCCACTCCTCTAGTCCTTGAAAACCAAGCAAACCAAAAAGCAAGGTAAAAATGCTTATTTTCTGTGGTGGTGGTTGGCTGTAGTACAGAAGAGCAGTAGAAATACTGAGCTGTGGAATGTGCAAATCCTTGCTCTCTGGTGCTTTTCCTTCTGTGGATTTTCAATGCCTAATAATATGATTGCATTCACACTCTGGTATTTTCTGCAAAGGGAGCAGCAGTTTATCTCTATCCAGCTGCCTATTTTCATGAAAATCTTGAAAGGAATGAAATGTTTATCAAAATCTGTCATTACTGCAAGTTTGATTAAAGTTAGGCTATTGATTCAAAATCTGTTGGAGTGGGAAGAAGCCAAGCTGAAATTCTTACTGTTCGTATAGTCAGTTCAGCAACGAGTTTCAACAATGCAGTCCCAGGTTTCTTCTGCATTTTCCTGTACAAGTAATCGTATGTGCTATGTTCTCCTACGTACAATGTTTAATTTATATGACAATACTTTATGCTGTTGTTGAATTAATCAACTTCCAGGTAGTCTGCACTGTAATGTAAGGAATGTGTTTTTCTTTGATTCTAACTAATTGTTACACAGACATCATTATGAAAATAGCACGTTATGCATTTTATTAGTGTATTATTACATTGTGTGAATTGAGATTGTCACTAAATACAAATATTCTGGCAGCCAATGAATTGTATGACCTTTATCATACAATTTGTTTTTCCTTGTTGTTTTTCTTTGCTGTCTGCACTAAAGAAGCCCATACACATAACGTGTTTGTGTTGTGTCAGCATCAGTATTAAAACCCAATTAGTTTTAGAATTAATCTTTTAAAAGTCTCTGATATGAAATTTAGTATGCTGACCTAGTGTTTTTTTCCTCATGTACCTCTAAATACCTTTACAGAGTAAAACTCTTGCTTTAGTAAATCCAGTGAAATGCCAACTGTCCAGGTGGAATTGCAAAATCAATCCGTAAGTACACATCCCATCCTACCATCTTCATAAGCAGTATAGAAGGTGGAAGCAAGGACAGGTGGCCTGGGAAGAATACAGTAACGTTGTCCAGGAAGCTAGGGACCAGGTTAGGAAAGCTAAGGCCCAGTTAGAATTAAATCTGGCAAGGGATGGGAAAGGTAACAGTAAAAGCTTCTACAGGCACACAGCAAATAAAAGACAGACTAGGGTCAATGTGGGCCCTCTCTGGAAGCTATTGGGAGAACTGGCTACCCTGGATTTGGAGAAGGCTGAGGTTCTTAATGACTTCTTTGCCTCAGTCTTCACTAGCAAATGCTCTGACCACACCACTCAAGTCTTGGAAGGCAGATGCAGGGACTGTGAGAATGAAGACCTTAGGGCCACTGCAGGAGAGGATCAGGTTCGAGACCATCTTAAGAACCTGAATGTGCACAGGTCTATGGGACCTGATGAAATCCATCTGCGGGTCCTGAAGGAGCTGGCGAATAAAGTTGCTAAGCCACTGTCCATCGTATTTGAAAAATCATGTCAGTCAGGTGAAGTTCCTGATGACTGGAAGAAGGGAAATATAACCCCCATTTTCAAGAAGGGGAAGGTGGAAGACCCGGGGAACTATAGACCAGTCAGTCTCACCTCTGTGCCTGGCAAAATCTTGGAGCATGTTCTCCTGGAAAGCATGCTAAGGCACATGAAAAACAACGAAGTGGTTGGTGTCAGCCAACATGGTTTCAGTAAGGGGAAATCTGCCTGACCAATTTGGTGGCCTTCTATGATGGGGCTACAGAACTGATGGACAGCAGCTGAGCAGTTGACGTCATCTACCTGGACTTGTGCAAAGTGTTCGACAGTGTTCCACACGACATCCTTGTCTTTAAATTGGAGAGTCATCATTTTGATAGATGGACCACTTGGTGGATAAAGAACTGGCTGGATGGCCACACGCAAAGAGTTGCAGAAGATGATCTTAAGGTCCTTTCCAACCCAAACCATTCTCTGATTCTATGATACAGCAAGTACTGGATGAGAAGTGTTGCAACTAAATGTATAAATACTTCCACTTGTATATTATCAGGGAGTTAGTCTACTGTCATGGATTATCTAGAAAACTGACAAATCAGACCAGTTTTAAACTTGAAAACTGAATTTTACTAAATACACATATTAACCACACATTTTGTGCCAGCAGTTAGTTCTTACTTATTATTAGTTAGCATCATTAAACAAAACTGTTGAGTCTTTAAAACATATCCTTGCCAGTCATTCTTCAGAATGAAGTCACAGGGATATGTGACTTCAAAGCATTAATTTGTAGTTACTTGTGCTTATCTTATTTCGCAACTCTTTTTTTACTTGGATGCCTCCAATGTGCAGCTAAAATCATCTTTGCTTCTTTGGTGATGGCTTTGCTTACATGCTTCTCCAAAATGTCTGTGTACTGTGTCTCTCTGTGGCATCAGAAGATCACCAGAATACTTATGTTATGCTGTTACATTGGTTACACTTTTTTAGTGCACTTATATTTGGGTTCAAGGTAAGTGTGTGTTAGTGATATCCTGATTTATGCACTTAAATTTATACACAGCATGGGTGGGAAAAAATTTATACCAGAATGGATGGGAAAAAACCAAAAGGAAAAAAATGAATTCTAGCTCTTTCACTGACTTCCCATCTGGCTTGAATTTCGTGATACTGAGATGAGATGTCTGTATTCATTCCCTTTTGATATTTATTTCATCTATGCATTTAAAGAGTATGGTTCCACTGTATTCTGATATTCCATTTTTTAACATTCTACGAATAAATAGTGATGGATTATTACATATGATACCAGGATACTGTAAATCCTGATTTTAATTACCTTTATGGGTGTCGTGGTTTAAGCCCAGCCAGCAACTTGGAACCACGCAGCCGCTCGCTCACTCCCCCCCCTTTTCCTTCCTCCCCCCGCTCCCGGAGGGATGGGGAGGAGAATCGAAGGAATGTAACTCCCACGGGTTGAGATAACAGCTCTCCAGTAACTAAGGTATAATACAAACCACTACTGCTACCAATAATAATGATAAGAGGAATAACAAGGGAAAAGGACACAACCGCTCACCACCCGCCAACCGATACCCAGCCCGACCCGAGCAGCGATCTGGGCCTTCCGGGTAACTCCCCCCAGTTTCTATACTGGGCATGACGTGCTGTGGTATGGAATACCCCTTTGGCCAGTTTGGGTCAGGTGTCCTGCCTCTGCTTCCTCCTGGCTTCCCCTCCTCTCTGGCAAAGCATGAGACTGAGAAAGTCCTTGGTCAGAGTAAACATTACTTAGCAACAACTAAAACCATCAGTGTTATCAGCATTGTTCCCAGACTGAAAGTCAAAACCACAGCACTGCACCAGCTACTAAGAAGGAGAAAAAAATGACTGCTGTAGCTGAACCCAGGACAATGGGGAAAGCACTTTGGCAACAACAGTATGTATTCAGCTTTTTGAATACCTCAGAAAGGTTTTAAACTTATTAAGAAAGAGGGTACTTCATAAGGATTTATAAACCTGAATAGTTTAGTGTCTTGTATTTTGAATCGTTTTATCATTTCAATAGGAGATGTGCTTTGTCTTCACTTCAAACTAAAACCAATATGAGCTGGAGGTACGAAACTCCTTACCTGGTGTACTGTGTTCAGCTGGTGTGGAATTCATGTTTAGGTCTGTGACCAAATCAGTGTGGATAACACACCAGTGTTTTAGCTATTCTTGAAAAATGCTTACAGAGCATAAAAGGCATTCCTATCTGTTTCTCACTGTCCACACGTCCCCCAGCAATTAGGTTGGGGGTGAACAAGAAGCAGGGAGAACTGCCCTGCTGACCCAAGAGCTATTCCGTGCCATTGGCCATGCTGAGCAATAGAAATGCAGGGAAAGGCCAGAGTTTCTTCCAAGTAGCCATTGCTCAAGGTCTTTCATCAGGGACTTCAAAGTTTTACTTCTGAGATTGGTATCTCTGTATATACTGGCTCTTCAACTCAGCTCATTTCAGTCTGGGAAGTGCCTGCAACAGCTGTACTCATACAGTCACATAAAGAGCGCTGTGACCCTTAATAGAAGTATTACAACATCATTATCTGAAAACAGTATTGGAAAGATGTATGTTACTATCTATTTATGATTAGCTTAGCTCTGCCATCATTGCTTTTTTCAGGAGGTGATTATTCCATGTTTTGGCATATATGTAAGTCCTGGTAATTGAAATATAGTAATTATTAGTACCTAAGAACAAGCTCATGAGAATAAAAGATAAGCACTTGGACCATGATCTAGTCACTTTCTAAGCTTGAAGTAAAGTAGCAAAATGAACACTAAACTGGGATTTTAGGTTTAGTCTTACGCATGCACTGTAATTTTCCAGGAAAATTTCTATATTGATTTTGGGCACATATTTTTAATGCTTTGGATTCCTATCATAAACCAGAATGGCTTTGAAGATGCCATTGCTACCTGTTGAGTAAACGATGTGTGAGATAAGAGGGATGTATGTTGTAGGCCGTAATGGCTCTAAAGGAACATGTCTTAAAGAAGAACTATTGCATGTATCTTTTGATTATGATGAAGGGACAAAATATACAGATATAAAGAACTTGTGTGTGTGTGCATGTGTGTGTGCAGATTGTCATTAGAGGTGAAAGGAACTGAAAAGTGTAATTTGCCAGAGCTCAATCTTTTAAGCAGAACAATGATTAGATGTGTCCGGGTAAAGCTGTTATCTTACTCAGACTAACATTCACCAAGATCACCACTCCAGAGAGGATGTCAGTTAAGCCCTGGGAAGGCAGTGTTTGCTCTGGCCAGTCTCTGTGCTGGTGCTCTTAGGCAGGGGCTCAGCTTCAACACAGAACAGTTCCACTGTGGGTACTTTGCTTCTATGTTATTTTTTATGGCTGTGTTCAAATACTTCCATTGGATCTCTACCACAGACAAGGGTCTCTAGTGAATCACATCAGTCCACAATGACCCACACTATACGTCTTTCCACCAGTGCCTGGTATTGTTCTTCTCAGAGCTGTTGATCTCTGACAAGTGCCAAGGCTTGTAACACTTAATTCTTGTTTATACTGTCCTGTTTGCCATGGCTTACCACAGTCTGCACTGTACTCAGCTCTTGAACTAGGTGAGGGCATGATATTCCCATGTCACAGAACTGGAGAAGCAGTGGCTGAGGATGGAAGGCCCTTCAGGGATATCTAGTCCAAGTCCCCTACTCAAAGCAAGGGCACTTACAGTATGATGCTCAGGACCATGTCATGTTGGGTTTTGGGTATCTGTAAGGATAGAGATCCTGAAGCCTCCCTGAACAACCTGCTTCTATTCTGAATGCAATGTAGAAAATTAGTAAGAGTTGATTTCACGGTGGTTTACTTAAAGGTTCAAGTGGTCTCATTCCACAATTTTTATAGCAAAGATAAAAATGATTCAAGGTATATTTATTGCAATCCTTTCTCCACTGGAAGCTGTGAAACTTAAAATTGATGCACTTGTTCTGAGGAAAAAATTACAACTGTAAATATCAGGTCAAGAGCTGAAAAGAAACCAAAAGGAAGTATTCGTTCTCCCCCCCACCCCTGATATTGCTTTAAATATTCTACTAGATCATGTGCAGGGAAGTTTAAAAAATATTCAGACAATACAGGTTCCTCTTTCTTTGTTTATTCAATTTGTTTAGTTGTTGCTATTCTTTCCTATATCTCAGTTATTGTAGAAATAAAAGAAGAACATATCTGGGGACCTAAAGAGTTTATCAAATCCAGACACCTCTCAAAGCTGACTTTAAAGGCAAATACATTTTTTTAAGGTCTTTTTAATCTCACTTTTGAAAATCTCCAAGGGTGGAAGTTCCACAGCCTCTCTGGACATCCGATATCACAAACAACTTCTCAAATAACAATTTTTAAAATTTCTGATGTCTAAATGGAATATCCAAATTTACGTTTTGTGACCATTGTCTCTTGTCTTTTTGCTGTGCACCCTGGAAAAAGAAGTCTGACTCCCTCTTTTCCATAGCCTCCTTTCAGGTAGTCAGAGATTGTTTGTTCTACCCAAATAAGCCAAAAGTATTGAAATATTTTAAACTATATTTTCTTTACTATATATTTAAACATACTTTTTCTGTATCAGCTTCACAGATAGCACAATTCTTATGAATGAGTTTTAAAATAAAGAAGGGTTTTTTGCAAGTAAAATAAACGACCTTTAAAGCAGTATCTCATAGGTACAAATAGTTAATTAAAAACATATTGTTACACTTGAAGTCATGGATGAAGATGAAGCATACCTTGTATATAAAGCCCAGAATTTACTGCTAGTATAAAGCAAATCTATATAGTTTAATCATTATTAGCCTGAATCTTAAGCGCTCTGCTCTTCAGCAACTTAAGCTGTAAATATCAGGCTCGAGAACTATGAAGTCTGAATTAATATATTAATTTAACACTGCAGAACTGTTAAGTTTTCACAAAACGATTAGACACAATTTGATCAGCAAGAAATCTTTTATTTTTAATTTCTTCTGTTGTGCTTTCACAAGGAAAGCCTGTCCAAACATTTTCATTTAAATTGTCTTGTTTTGTTTGTAAGCAATAAAATCACCAATTCCACCCCAAAGTTTTTATATGTGAGAAAAAGATGTATTTCATTCTCTTGCTGGAAAGCAGAAGTGAAGGAACAGTTGACTGGTGTACTGACTGTCTATGCAGCTTGTAAGACTCACAGATTTTAAATTCCAAATAAACCAAGGGTGATTATAAATTGACGATTCACATCCTCAAATCCTTCACTTTGCCCTTGTATGCTCAGTATAGATGTAAAATTTATGCAGATTTGACAACCAGCAGAAAAAAATCACAGAGCTATAGCAGAACAGCTGGTACCTCTGGAGTCCTGCAAAAGAAGTACACTGGACCTCTAAGAAAGGTGGGTAGCGAACAAAAGGAGTGTTGTAGTTTGTGCGAAGGAGGGAATATGGCATTGCCTATCGGGTAGTAAAGAATGCGCAGAAAATTGCAAAACTGGAGTGTATGTAAGATCACTGAATTAAACAGTGGCCAAGTGTGACAGTGGAAATTTGTGGAAGTTGGTGCTGGGTAAGCTAGCAAATTCAAACTTGTGGAAAATTAAGTTCAGAATGTGTTATGAAGTTCTTCTCAATGCTGCGCTCTGTAAAAACAATGTAAGTGTTTAAACATACAGACCTATAAAGGGGAAAATAATAAGCGTAAAACATTTGTGTAGTCAAGATAATTATAAGCCTCATCCAAAAAAATCAGTAAATAATTCCATATAATTGTTATAGACATATTTTAGAACATTTATTATAAGCACCTATTGAAAATAGAAGACTCCCTCCCTGAATAGTGATCGGTGGAGCTGCTATTCTGATGAGATTTTATATTTATGTTTATTAAGAGCTAAGCTCTGATAAACTTTCAGAAGTAGCAAAAAGAGACAAGGTTTTTGTGAAAGGAACTGCCTTCTGATTCAGAAATGTTTGCGTAACTTGGGTAGCACACTGTCTTGCCTGTAACTTTTAACAGACTGTAGTTTGCTTTTTCAAGCCAAGTTCCTGCCTGGAGAATTCATTTACTTTGAATATGAAGGTAGTTGATTAAAAATAATATTTAGAAAACACTGGTAGAATTTTATAGCAAAACATACTTTCCGTCAAAATTGATAATTCAGCTAAAGGGTTGTGGTGTTGGAAAAATACCAGAAAGTATTAAGTGCATAATTTATTTCCATTTCCATTATATTTTATTGCATCAAATAATCATGAGCTGCTTCAGAGGAATGTAAAAAGAAATACCTTTCATTTAGAAACATCTGAAAATACTTAGAATTACGCTTCACTTTTCATATAATTATTTTATGCATGTAAGTGGTTAATTTATTTTTAATGTATGATAATTACGGGGTTCCTGTTTTCTTCAGTTGCCCATCAGAAATCTTAATAGTGAGAAACCAATATTTAAGGCAGCAGTTAAGCCTCAAAGATCTGTAAAATGGTTAGAGTTTATGTAGACACATGTACAAGCATGTTTTTGCTATGCAGAAACAGGTGAAGTAGTTTTTCACTCCACTAATGCAATCCCTAGTTAGTGTTATGTGTTTGCCTATTTCAAATTCTTTTGAGGAGCACTGTAGTTTCTCAGAGAATTGATGGCTTCCTAATATAAAGATCTTCATGATCTTCAGCTGAAAGCTAGTTATTCATGTGTATATTTAAGAGCAATAATTAATATGACTGTAAAATGCTTAAAAGGGTGTCACAAAGTGCTGATTCCTTCAGATTGCTAAGATAATTGTCTGAAATAACACTGTCTAAAATTTGAAAGACGAGACAACAGTATGTCTGGGATTATACCTGAACTACACTGTGAAGAGCGTGTCACGAATGTCATAGAGTCTTTGTAGCTAAAATCAAGATACGGAGAGATTTTTCTCAGCTTTTCTTGAAAGGTTTCTTTAAAAGTGGTTCAGCTTGCCTTTATTTGCTATTGTAAAGATCATTGTTTAAACCTGGAAAGTTGCTATACTCTTTTTTCCCCTAGCATTATTTTCTTGAATAGATAACAAAGATCTATTACTCAGTCATGACCTGAGTTATGCACTTAAGTTTAGTTGTTTGGTACACTATAAATATCTAGATAGGTAAGATGACACGGTGCATTGTGTGCCAGATTAAAGCTTGATCTACCATGCACTCTTACTGAATTCTCATTGAAATCCATGAATTTGCATGGTCTATAAATCACTGATAACATTGCCTGTCTTTGATCATCTGTCTTGAAAATTACAGTTCAGTGCTTACATAACATTATTGTGAATAACACTGAAACCTACAAGAAGCAGAAAATTAAACAAGACTAATTAGAGAAATATATTTTCAAAATGTATTATGAAAAAGGATCAGTGAACAACAAATCAGGAAGATGGTTAGAAAAAGGAATATAAAATTTTATTAATTTAATTTTCACTAGAAATTATTTAAATGTGTACTTACTTCACATTATTTTTAAAGGCATTTAGCCATCATAAAAAAAAAAAAAAGAAAAAAGAAATAAGCCATGTGTATCTATATGTGTAAATAAAAATCTCTGCCCACAAACAGCAAAAAAGAAAACAAGCTACCAACCCAAACCCTCAAAACCTTTGTACTTTCATACTCTCATAATCATCACTCACATCCTAATACCAGTGATGCTTCCTCTGCATAAGAGCCCTTATACATATTCAAATATAGATCTTAATTTTAATTCATAATACCTTGAAAAGCTTTTCTAAGCCAAGTCCCCAGTTGTATATCACTGAAAAATCTTCCCCTATCAGCATATGGTTAAGATCAGAGAAGTATATTTGGAAAAATGACATCTTGGCAGTATGCATATTTTTTTGCAATTATGCCTTCATATCACATTTGCAAGTTTGTAGGTTAGATAAATTTCCCCAGTATGTGACAAAATTAATTTAAATATATGGGTAAGCATTTTAAAAAGTGGGGTTTTTTTACAAAAATGTCACCAATGTTAATTATGTATTTGTAATTTCATATAATATTAAGATTTTATCAATTATTAACTGAAATATTGCCTTCTCACCATTCTTGTCAATGATTTTCATCATGCTTGGTAAGTGGAAATTAAAAGAACAGAGACAGATACATGATTCTAAATATCTGTCAAGGTATTTAGGTGCTTAATTGCTGTTTAGCTTTTACATTCTGATTGCAGTGATTGTAGTGTTAGGCACTTAAGCATCTTTGAGGACTTACCATGGTGATTTGATAGAGGTAGATCAGAAGGTTGTGGGAAGGCCAGCGAAAGAGAGATTCTCAGGGCTCTGTACAGAAATTGCTGCAAAGATTATCTTTCCTTTCTATCTTCCATGTTCCGATATCATTGTTGGACTTGTTGTGCATTGATAAAGATGTTAGTCCTCATAAATGTTCTCTTTCCAGTTATTCTTTTGTTTGTAATGTTTATAGCTGACATCGAAGCAATTATGCTGTTTCAATGTGGTTGAAATGCAGGTGTTAAAAGTAGATTGCACATTTTTCTTTTATCTTATGCACTATGAAGTCAGCGGTAGCACTACTGTCAACTTTAGCGTTTGCCAATTTACCTGAAGATAAATTATTTTTTCCACTGGCTTCACAACTGGCACCAAACATTTTCATGGGGATTAATGTCTGTTAGCCTTGTCCCACAGGTGAGCTTTTACCTATCAGACCTGACTGCAAACCAAATAAATCCAAGCAAATATACAGTAGGTGGAGGAATGTAGGAATACAGTATAGCAATTCTGTTATTTATTGATCTAATGCTTTCATTACAGAGCCTAAGATGATATCTGGTGTGCTGTTGGTTATATTTACACCACTTAAATGTAGCTAGTATTAATTTTCTTAGTAGCAAATTTGCTGCATGAATAAGAACAAATACAGGATGATTTGTCTGGGCCAATTTGCTTATGGTAGCAAAATTACATTTTGGCAAAAAACTCTAAACAGATGTGACTCAGAATAGCAGACATGCTCATTGGCACAGCTTGTGTTTTTAAACTTTTTATTCTTTTAACTACTGGTAGAGTATAGCAACATTTTCAATGATCATTTATTTTATTATACTGCTAGGAACTAGGATAAGATTTTCTATAATTTATATGGGAAAAGACAAAAGCACTTCTATTTTTTAAAGTCAGAAAGCTATTCCAACGTCTTTAGTTGTGCATGATACTCCTAGTTTTCTGCTTTTAAATTGTTGCATGACCAGAAAAGCTATTTCACATACTACTTTTTGTCTTTCCAGTTTGCGTAAGATTCAGTAATTTAGTTATGAAAATTTACCTTTAAGAATTTTTATAAGTCAGTACTTGCTGAAACATAATCAATATTTAAAAATCGAGATACGGATCCTTCTGAATCATTGAACCAGTATGTTATCCATTGTTTTAATGGGTATTTTACTTCTGTGAAATAACAATTAAATATTATTACCCTGATTGTATTTAATACATCAAAACAAAACCTAATTTTTACCTTTTTTATATTTTTTTATTCCTTCCACAATGAAGAACCTGAACCTATGATGTGATGAAGTACCTTAGTTCTATTGTATTTAGTGGCTAATCAGTAAGATCAAATCCAAGATGTGTTTTTACTTTATTTTTTTCTATCTGGTCATACAATATTTTAGGAGATTATTTAAAAGACAAAACCTGGTATTTTAAACTCCTCAATTACTGTAATTAAGAGGTTTCTTGCAGTCATTAAAATTTTTCTTTCCATGAGAAGTGAGCTTTTATTTGTGGCAGAATTAGTTAAAGCTTTTGTTCTGTGATTTTATACTTTTTTTTTTTTTTTTAATCATTGTCATTAATTTTCCAGCAATATTGACTGGATTTTCAGGCTCTAGTGCAAGTTTTGTTCATGTTAGCACTCTAATGTGACACTGTGCCGCACGACATCCTTGTCTCTAAAGTGGAGAGACATCAATTTGATAGATGGACTGCTCAAGGGATAAAGAACTGGCTCATGGCCACACACAAAGAGTTGTGGTAAATGGGTCAATGTCCAGTTGGAAAACAGTAATGAGTGGTGTCCCTCAGGGATCGGTACTGGGACCTGTCTTGTTCAATATCTTTGTTGGTGACATGGACAGTGGGATTGAGTGCACCCTCAGCAAGTTTTCCGATGACACCAAGCTGTGTGATTCGGTTGATACGCTGGAGGGAAGGGATGCCACCCAGAGGGACCTTGACACGCCTGTGAGGTGGGCTGATGCCAACCTCATGAAGTTTAACCAAGACAAGTACAAGGTCCTGCACCTGGGTTGGCACAACCCCAGGCACAGCTACAGACTGGGCGAAGAAGAGATTCAGAGGAGCCCTGCAAAGAAGGACTTGGGGGTGCTGGCTGATGAGAAGCTTGAAATGCGCCACCTTTAGTGTGCGCTTGCAG
>NW_009918845.1:26750-30861 GCF_000696875.1 Nestor notabilis
ACCTCACTTGGAGTATTGTGTCCAGTTCTGGTGTCCTCAACAGAAAAAGGACATGGGGCTGTTGGAGCAAGTCCAGAGGAGGGCCACGAGGACTGGAGCACCTCTCGTATGACGACAGGCTGAGAAAGTTGGGGCTGTTCAGCCTGGAGAGGAGAAGACTGCGTGGAGACCTCCTAGCAGCCTTCCAGCATCTGAAGGGGGCCTACAAGGATGCTGGGGAGGGACTCTTCTTTAGGGACTCTAGTGGTAGGACAAGAGGTAATGGCTTTAAACTTAAATAGGGGAACTTTAGGTTAGATCTAAGGAAGAAGTTCTTCACAGTGAGGGTGGTGAGGCACTGGAATAGGTTGCCCAAGGAAGTTTTGAATGCTCCATCCCTGGCAGTTTTCAAGGCCAGATTGGACAGAGCCTTGGGAGACGTATTTTAGTTTGCGGTATCCGTGCTCATGGCAGGGGGGTTGGAACTTGATGATCTTAAGGTCCTTTCCAGCCCTAACTATTCTATGCGTCTGTAATTCTATAATTAAGCAGAAACAAGAATTGTTTTTCAGGAATGTTTCAAATATTTGTATGACAAAACAAAAAAGTAATGTGGTCAGGTATTTCATCAAGTAACATCGTATTTCCATGTACGTTATTTGAAAGGTAGTATTTTTTAAGTAATACCTATATATTTACAGGCAATTAGTTCTGTTACTGTTAGTACTGATTTTCTAAATCTCCAATATTTACCCGATTTATTCAACATAAAATTGTCTGTTAGAAAATGGAATGTGATTGTGTCAGATTCAAGTACACTCTGACCAGGTTCTTTTATATATGCCACATGTGGAATATATAATGTTTAATATCAAATTTACATACTTAAAGATGGTTGATGTTCTAATTTAGCAGAGTGATACAGAATATATTGCATAATAACACATATACAGGTTGCACTTAGCAAAATTCATAGCAATTGCAATATACAGTTTTATCACAATACCAGTGTGATTCCAATTGCAGGTATCTAAAATATGCACATCATCACAACACTGGGCATCCCCAAACGCTGGAAGGAATACATGGGTTGAAGCCATCTCAAGCCTATTGCTCTCTGAAGTTCTTTTTTTAATTGTCTACTCTGTGTTGAGCTGAGCCAGATATTCTCTCCCTCCATGCTCGTCTGGCTCAGGAAGACATTCACACTCTTAATGAACGCTGGGAGAAACATTCCCACCACCAGTTAATCCACTCAGCTGTTGATAGCTGTTTTATTTAAAACAAAGGCCACTCTGCAGTCCTCTGTGTGAGACAAAAGTCAGAGTCTTGGCAACAGCTGTGCTTAGTCATACACTACATTATTCCCTGAATTTTACAGGTACATCACTCTTGCCCATCTCTTCTGAGCCGTCTTCCATTTTAGGGATTTACTGGTGTATTCATAACCAACAAATCACTGGCTGTAATAATTGGTCAAATAACTTCATGATTATTCACATAGCATGAAAAATGTATTCCTATGGTCAAATTTGACATACTTGATCTATTAAAATTTACACCCATTAAAATGACTCTGATGTAAACATCTGAATTGTGAAAGTGTCTTGTATCTGACATACGGTTAATCACCCATGAACAGCCTTGTTTTTAAAACTGATCAGCTGTTTGAAAATAAGAAAAAGATAATTGGAGAACAAGCTTAAATATCACTAGATGTTCAATGCACTAAAATATGATAATAAGATGGGTAGGATTCTTATACTTCTTGCATACTCTCTTGCATCAGACTGCGCATGATAGGGATTAAACTCAGTTTGTTTTATGAAAATAGTTTTGGTTAAAGCAGAAGAGGAAATAATGAATTTGTTTGTGTGCTGTTGTAATGTGAGTGCAACAATGTTAATTGAAATAATACTAGATCGCAAAATATGTGCTGGCACTAGTATAATAATTTTTAAATCATTAAAATCTGAAGCAATTACTTATTAACTCTTTAACTTTGCAGCAGCTTTCCAATTCTAACATGTTAAAAAACCTTGAGCAATTTTCCACCTAAGTGGTAATAAACTTCTGTTCTCAACAAGAAAGTATACATTCTAAGGGATGATTTTTAATGACATAAGTAATTCCTCTTTTTTTTTTTTTAACAGCTGAGGATGCATGTGGAGGAACTATGAGAGGATCCAGCGGTATCATCTCAAGCCCCAACTTTCCTAATGAATATCATAATAACGCGGATTGCACATGGACAGTTGTGGCAGAGCCTGGTGATACTATCTCACTCATATTTACAGATTTTCAAATGGAAGAAAAATATGACTATTTGGAAGTAGAAGGTTCTGAACCACCTACAATATGGTAAGTCAGCTATTGCAATTTTAATGCATTAAAAGAAAAGGGATGATGAAATGTGGAAGGATAACTTCTGTGACTTTTCCTGTTATCAGTAGATAGTCTTGCTGAAAAAAAAACAACAAAGAAAAACAGTAATGGTTGCTACTATGACATAAATGTTGATATAGCCAACTGTACTCTGGGCTGTATCAAAAGAAGCATGACCAGCAGGTCAAAGGAGGTGATCCTGCCCCTCTACTCTGCTCTTGTGAGACCTCACTTGGAGTACTGTGTCCAGTTCTGGTGTCCTCTACATAAAAAGGACATAGAGCTGTTGGAGCAAGTCCAGAGGAGGGCCACGAGGATGATAAGAGGGCTGGAGCACCTCCCGTATGAAGACAGGCTGAGAAAGTTGGGGCTGTTCAGCCTGGAGAAGACAAGGCTGCGTGGAGACCTTATAGCAGCCTTCCAGTATCTGAAGGGGGCCTACAAGGATGCTGGGGAGGGACTCTTCTTTAGGGACTCTAGTGGTAGGACAAGGGGGCATGGCTTTAAACTTAAACAGAGGAACTACAGGTTAGATCTAAGGAAGAAGTTCTTCACAGTGAGGGTGGTGAGGCACTGGAATCGGTTGCCCAAGGAAGTTGCAAATGCTCCAACCCTGGAGGCGTTTAAGGCCAGGCTGGACAGAGCCTTGGGTGACATAGTTTAGTGTGTGGTGTCCCTCCTCATGGCAGGGGGGTTGGAACTAGATGATCTTAAGGTCCTTTCCAACCCTAACTATTCTATGATTCTATGATTCTTCTAATTGCAGCTGTAAAATAATTTCCAAATAGATTTCAAGGATGTAACATCAAGATGAACGGCAGTGTAGACTCATTCACCTCCTCGTCTGTAGGTTTAACAGTCTAACCATTATCGCATTAAAAATGTGTATATTTAGAAGCAGAATGGAATGGACTGTTGTACTGGTAAGGATAGATGGAGCCTTGAGGGAATTACATAATGTCAGAAAGTTAATGGCATGGAGTCCTATCAGCACAGTGCTGTGCATTGTGGCATTGGTCACATCTGTTGATCACAGATTATTTCTGGAGGAGTTTCTGTACAGCGGACTGCATATGTGGTCTCACTAAATATGTTAGGATGTGGCTGATGTTACATCTAGAAATTTCCATCCTGATCTGTGAGATATAACACCCTGAACTAAGTATCCACAGCAGTTTTTGGTTTTGGTTTTATTCCAAATATACCGCCTTTAGAGAGTATTTCTGTTTGTTTATTTGTGTGTGTGTTTGTTGACATAGCAGTAGTAACTATTTTTTTGCTGGGATGGCTTCTGTAGTTCTTGATCTCAGTGTAGATGCATTGTGTAAAACAAAGGAATAAAATAGTAAACAATCTCTTTCAAGATCAGATTCAGTTAAGTGAAAAAATAAATTATACATCCTGTGGTTTTCTGGCCAGGTAGTTTTAGGGTAACATATCGTCATACCACTCAAGAAACATGAGTATGATAAATCTTTGTGTTTGTTATGTTGGTTTAAATATACTGTTTGTTCACAAAAGAGTATGTATACAAACTCAGAAATAACAGTGATTCTCTCTAGTAAAATCTTGAGCTCTTAACTGGTTCATAAAGTATTAGAAGGCCTGGCACAAGAGTCATTTGAACAACAGGTGATACAGCAGGTGGCTAGCAATATTCAATCATAGAATCATAGAATGGTTTGGGTTGGAAACGACCTTAAGATCATGTAGTTACAACCCCCTACCATCGGAAGGGACACCTCGC
>NW_009918845.1:31004-34425 GCF_000696875.1 Nestor notabilis
AATCCTCTCCCCCTGCCCCTGCCACTACAGTCCCTAACGAAGAGTCCCTCCCCAACATCCTTATAGGCCCCAATATATATATTAGTCAGTAGAGTCTTGTTTTCTCATTATCAGTACAACCCCCCCACCAAATATAGCATAGCCCAAATAAAAGAAAGTATTTTTTTGTTTTTATAATAAGCAAGTATCTAAAAATTAGATAATTGCATTGTTTTGAAAGCATCAGTCTCAGTTTCTACAGGTAATGCTTATAAGTAATATTCTTTATACTTCAGGGTATACACTGAGTCTCAGCTTTAGCAAATAGTATTTCATAATTTGAGTTAATTCATGCTGCCACCTACATAGTTAATTACCTGTATTAGAATATTACTTAATTACCATTGAGTTTTTCAAGCTATTAAACTGAAATCTTTTGAACTAGCTGTCAGCTAAGGTAATTTTTAAACAATAATTTATAATAATTGTTAGTGAGGTAACACTAATGACATATAGGCGATATGAATCACTTGAACATCTAAACGTGCATTCGATTATTCTTGAATGTGTTCTATGTATTCGATCATGAGCTTCAAACAGTGACTTCAGGATTTTTTTGCAAAAAAGCTTTGGCTATATTTAAATGATATAATAAGATTATATAGGGAAATTCTCATATTATCTGTTTACAAAAAATAAAAAATTACAATGGTAATTTAATAATTGCTCATCTAGAGAAGCAGATTGAGAGCATATTCTTTTTTTAGCTTGTTATTTATAGTCCCTAAATTAGACTGATGTATTCAATTATGCAAAAATATCCCCCATGTGTTAAGAAAAATAGATTTGGAAAGCTTAATTAATAACTATTTGTTAATTAGATTTACAGTGGTAATACTTTATATCTCCTTAGACTATAGGTTTAGTTCAAGATATCTTATTTTATAAAGTATACATAGCAGTATACTTCTAAAACTAAAACCAGGCTCTTGATCTTTCATTCTGGAAAACAAATAGTACAGAATTTGTAAAATTACTAAAATCGTATCTGAATAAAGTAATTTCTTGGACATTTTGTTGCTTTACATGACTGTCACATCTCTTGAATTAAAAACCCCAAAAACCAAACAACAGAACTCAAACTTTTCTGCAAATCTGCTGTATAACAAAATATCCCTATTTTTTTTTCCAAGTTAAACAATAAGCGGGAACTACATAGAGTCATAGAATGGTTTTGGTTGGAAGGGACCTTAAAGGTCATTCAGTTCTAACCCCCACTGCCATGGGTGGGGACACCTTCCACTAGATCAGGTTACTCAAAGCCTCAACCAACCTGGCCTTGAACACTTCCAGGAATGGGCATCCTCAGCTTTTCTGGGCAATGTGTTCCAGTGCCTCACCACTCTCATAGTGAAGAATTTTTTCCTGATACCTAATCTAAACCTCCCCTCTATCAGAGTCCTATCACTACATGCCTTTGTAAGAAGTCCCTTTCCAGCTTTCTTGTAGGCCCCTTTTAGGTACCGGAAGGCTCTCTCCAGAGCCTTCTATTCTCCAGGCTGAACATGGCCAACTCCCTCAGCCTGTCTTCATAGGAGAGGTGCTCCAGCCCTTGAATCATCTTTGTGGCCTTCTCTGGACTCTCTCAAACAGGTCCACAGTCCACATGTCTCTTGTTTTGGGGGGCCCAGAGCTGGGCGCAGTACTCCCGGTGGGATCACAAAAGAGTGGAGCAGAGGGGGAGAATCCCTTCACTTGACTGCTTGTGAGTGAGGTGTCTTTGATGCAGCCCAGCATATGGTTGACTGTCTAGCTGCAAGCGCACAGCGCAGGCTCATGTTGAGGTTTTTGCCAACCAACACCCACAAGTCTTTCTTCTCAGGACTGTTCTCAATCCAGACTCTGTTCAGCCTGTATTTGTGCTTAGGATTGCCCTGACTCAGGTGCAGGACCTTGCACTTGGCCTCGTTGAACTTCATGAGGTTCACATGGGCTCACCTCTCATGCCCATTGAGGTCCCT
Organism: Nestor notabilis; assembly: GCF_000696875.1. NCBI lineage: Eukaryota > Metazoa > Chordata > Aves > Psittaciformes > Psittacidae > Nestor > Nestor notabilis. The sequence goes on from NW_009918845.1 coordinate 33,005, forward strand.
CTGGATGGTATCCCTTCCCTACAGTGTGCCTATTGCACCACACAGCTTGGTGTTGCCAGCAAACTTGCAGAGGGTGCACTGAATCCCACTGTCCGTATCATCAACAGGGATGTTAAACATTGCCAGTCCCAACACTGACCCCTGAGGAATGCCACTCATCACTTGTCTCCACTTGGACATTGACAAGTCTTTGATTGTGACCATCCAGCCAGTTATTCACAGAATGTTCCATCGATCAAATCTATGCCTGTAAAATTTAGACATAAGGATGTTGTGTGGGTAGATACCAAGTAGGTAATCTGGGGTTATCCGTAAAACAAGACCTGGAATTCTTTATGAAGTTCTAGCTTTCTGTAGTCTTCCAATCAGTCATATTTCAGTTACCCCAAGTCTTTTCATTAAGAAAATCTGAATAGGCCATTTTTATATAAGTAGTGGGAAACAATTGTATAGATGTCCTTCAGGGTTTTTGTTGTCTGTTGTCAAGGGCTGATTCTGATGTTTGGTAATTTGAATTGAATGAAGGTGTGTTTTTCATTCTGGAAGTGAAACCAAGAGAAAATGGTTAGTTTGAGAACGCTGTTTTACCCATCTCATCACCAAACCAAAAAACTGAAAGGAAATGATGAAATATTTGGTTTTGCCTAAGTGAAGAGCTACAGTTTGAGCTACAGTTTGAGGTATTCATTGGTGAAAGAAATAGCAATGTCATTATATGATAATTTATGCTGCGTATGGAAGTTCAGAGTTAAATATTCTGAGAGCATCTGAACACATAAGAGTTTTTTAATACTTGCCTCTAGGATACTGTGGTTGTAATGTTTCTTCTATTTTGCTGTTGGTCACTTTTAATGGAATATTTAATAATCACTGAGCAGAAAAGTGGAATGATTCTCTAGGCTGCTTCGATACGGGTATCCTGGTTTCCAGCATGTATTTTAGTCTGAATTGTTAAGATTCTAGTTAAATTGCATAGACAAAGTGGTAGGTCTTCCTTCCCAGAACATTCTGTGAAAGATGTGCTTAAAGCAGTCTCCTGATGAGAGTGTGTGAAGAAGGAAAATATATATTGCACACTGTCCTAGGCAAAGACATGAAATTTTTATTTATTTCTTATCAATTTGGACTTATCCTTGACCTGGGAACATTCCTGAGGAACGTTTCAATGGATATGACATGTTTCCATTAAATTTTTTTATAGTATGAACTTAAGTTGCTTACTATTCTGTACAGAACAGCTAAGGATAATTTAATGATCACACTGTATTCATTACAAATTTACAGCAGTCATAATTTCCCTGTAAGAATTTTGTGAAGCCATTTCTGATAACAAAAAAAAAAAAAAGAATGTGAAAGCTGGAAGCTCAAATAAAAATAGTTCTAAATTGCTGAGGTGAGTATCTCCCGAGAGAACGCCTTGA
>NW_009918846.1:0-8204 GCF_000696875.1 Nestor notabilis
CACAAGCGTGTCCAGGTCCCTCTGGATGGGAGGGAGTTCCTTTGCCTAAGTTTCTAAGGAGCCATAAGCCAGAAACTGTTAGTTTGGCAACTTTGGGTTTTTTTTGTGTTTCGTATCCTAAAACTCTTGCTTAAATAATGCGTAGCTGATTGTGTAATTTTATATCTTTAAAGTGACTTGTTATCCAGAATAAGATTCATCTATCCAACACTGTATTTGTCTGCAACTCTCTCAGCTCAAAAAAAAAAAAAATATGATCCAACCATTGTTGTTAGTTACCTTTTAGGGCTCTGAAGGAATAGAGATCTGTTCCATTGTCCCCTAATAACTTCCAGTGAGACTCATTCTTTGACAATCTTGACATATAAAATACAGAGGTGAAACTGAGGTTTCCCATAGGAAGGCTGTGAAGATCCTTCGAAACAGTAAGAAATATGCCTGTAAAATTACTTCAGAAATTGGTACCAAAATACATTTTTGTGACTTGAAATGATTTTCAGATATCATATGAGTTACTGTATGAGATACAAGATGAGGGAAAAATAGAACAGCTATGATGTTGATCAGACATTTCTCATAAACTGGACAAATTGATTCATGGCATTCACTCACATGTACATTTTACATGTAAAAATTCCTGATCTGGTTCAAGGTGAGCCATCTTTAATATTGGTACTGCATTCCAATAGGGTAATTTGAGTCTGTTGCTAGTTAAATGTATCATTATCATCAATTTCTCTGTACTTGTGTATTTGACAAATTTTCCTTAAAAGTGCTTCAGCCTTCAAAGAAGAAGTTGAGAAAAACAATGGGATAAACCAGCAAGAATTATGCATAAGGGTGTTTATATAAGAGCCATGTGGGCTCTTTTTTCATGTCTCGTCTAAGTCCCCATGTAAGATCTTTGTTGTGGAGACTTAAGCAATCTGGATACTAGTACTTGGAAGAGATAGGCTACATCTATGTCTCTAACATGGTTCATGTAATTTCAACTATGGATACATTATGATTCTCTTGTAACATTGTATATGTTTACTGTTCTGATTCTGAAGAATCTAGAAGGTTTTGTAATTAGACCTTTTTAACCATTTTTAATAGATTATTTTGATATGCTTTATTTTTCACAAAGAGTAGATACTTGAAAAATAGGGAAGTTACATTTTCAGTGCTGCACAATCCCAAACAGCGTGTACTGAATAAATAAAGGAGTAAAGCTAACAAAACCCAGTTTGAAGTACTTAAAGGGATCAGCACTCTTCCCAAGTGTTTTGCAAGGATTGAAAGTGGAAACAAGCGTTCAAAATATGCTTATAGATCCCAGTTTACTGCATGCCTCCTTTTCTGTCAAATATTTAACGTAAAAAAAAGTGCTAGGCAAAATAAAAAGCTTTTTCTTGAGATTTTTTTCAGCGTAGTGAACACGAAGTCCTATTTTACTTTGTCTTTCTGTAAACGAATTTTATAAATATTTGACTAGGAAACTTTAAGATAACACTGGTGCGATACTAGGAACAAAGTGGCCTGGGGTCCTGACAGAAATGGAAAAGTCAAGTATACAGGGAAATGACTAAATTTACAGTATTTAACAGAAAGAAAGAGGGCACGTGCACTGGGCAATTCTCATTGAGAATGTGCTTTCTGTGCTTTCCCTCTGAGTTGCTTCTTTTACCACCTGGATCTAACAGGACTTATGGTTACTGATTTTTTAATGTGAATATTTGCATTCACTCATCTTGCCTCTCCCTGTGCACATAAAAAGGTATATTTTTCCTTGCAAATTATCCATGTAAGTCAAATCAAACCAAGTGTAACAGAAACTGTGGAAAAAAAAAAAAAATCGCCCAACTGCAAAAGGCATTTCTGCATGAATTTGCCTTGGGTTTTTGTTCTTTATTATGGAGGGAAAAATACTGTAATGAATTATTTTATGAAGGTGTTTTGTTTCAAATAAATTTCTCCTGTTTTCCCTGCTGCTTTGGAATTTTTCAGTTGCTTTCCTAGAAGGAATACACACATGGATTTTCTCTGATAAATACAAAAATTCCTTAATGGTAATTCAATTGGTGAAATGATGTGAGGCTCAATGCACAATGAAAAAGTAAGTTTTTAATTCTTGCTATAGTATGTGCTGAATACAGTGCTTCCAAGGAGACCTTTCATCGGGCAAGCAGGAGGGCAGATGTCTTTTGAAGTAAAAACGCTCTTATTTGAAAATATTTAATCTCTTAAAATGTAATTTTAAATTGAAAGGATTTTATGAATTTTTAAAAAACAGAAGTAGAAAAAAAAAAAACCAAAACAAGAAAAAAAAAATCAATGAGTGCCTATTTTATACCTGTCTAACATGTTAGTTGTTGGAGTTGTTGGGTATGACATATTCAAAAATATTATTCCAAATAACAGTACATAAAACAAGACCGAAGCTTAGGAAAAAAATATACTGAATACACTTCAGAAATTGAAACAAATGTGATACCCAGGTGCCCACATATTTTGTCCTTCCCTCTTGCCTGTAGACAGAGAAACTGTGTGTAAATTAACTCAAACTACCATTTTTTAGTGTAAGGTTTAGCATAAAATGTGCTGGCTGACTGCCATGGGAAGCAAAAGGCTTGTAATTTCAATTACATGGCATTTCAAGTAGAACAGGCCCTAATGTGGTAGGTGGGGATTAGAGGTGGCTGCCAACATTGCAGGAGAGCTCTGAGGTTTATTATTTTTACAGTATGAAAAGACCATGTTGATTAGCTGACCGTACGTCCTTGAACAGACTACGGAAGCTGAAAGATTAAATATTTGGTGAACTCTTACAGAAAATGGATATTGTATGGAGAATCTTCAAACAAAATATTGCACAAAAAGTTCCATTGCATGAATAACAACTGTCTTTGCCAGCTGTTTGGTCAGAACAGAAGGGTCACTTGCAAACAAATTGTTCAATAAGGGGACTGGTTTTTTTAGCATTTGGAAAGATCTCTGTCAAATGTGTCTATTTAAGATATCTAAGCTATTCAGCAAAGGGTTTGTGGGTTATACGTAGAAAGCCAAGCATGGTTGTCTTTCTTACAGTATTATCTCCTGAAATTACCAGTAAAATTTGCAGTTGATTAGCAAAACTATGTAAAAGAAAAAGTTCAATCAAAACGCATAGTATATATTTACAGCATGCCAAGAACTAACTAATTAATAGGGTTTCACCTCCTTTTCCTTGTTTCATTGTGGTCAGACAATTCAGTCTTTAAGCACTTCTCTTGTGAAGTGGGAACTGTTCCCACACCTGAGATTGTGTGTGTGCATGGACATGTATGTGAGTACCTGGGTGTTTTTACTCTGAAGCAGACCAAAATGACACAGAAATATAATGCTGTGCTGTTTATTAACATTTTTTGTGGTCAGCGAGAAAGACTTAATTTATTTTCTAACAAGCGCTCGATTTCCAGGTCATGCTGCAGGTAATTGGGAGGCCTTTCTCTGGGCCTTAGCTATTCTGAAATGTTGCACCTTTCTAGAACTCCTCAGGTCTCAGTGATTATTACACAACCCATGTCAAGTCAGCTCAATGGTGAGATCAAGACCATATCTGCACTGGGGTATTTTAGGGGTACAAACTGTACTGATGTATGCTGGCTAACACTGCTGCAGATTGAAGCACATACAGTGATCTTTGATAAACTTTCTAATTAATGACCTCCTTAGTTGTAGTTCTGTTCCACTGTGGCATTCCCATTAAGTGACTGTATTTTCCAGAAATACAGGGAACCAATGATGAGAGATTACCTTTAGTTTTATTGTTTGTAACTTTTTACCTTAGCAGTAATTTGACTAAGGGTTCTGAGTAAAAATAGCATTGATGAATGTATTGTATGTGAAGAAATTATGATGATACGTAAAGAAATAGTTGTCCTTAAAAGTTGACAAATGTATCCTGAGGGCTTTGTTTGAACATATTTCTGGCACAGAGACATTGCCTCACCTTCCAAGTTTGAAAGTGATGAACAGGGCCCAGAGCTGTTTCTACAAGTTTGAAGACAAGGATGTCTTTCAGGAACATCCTCATATTTAGGTCTCGTTAATCTTGTTAATGTAAATAGGCCATTTATAAATTTTGTGCTAATATTTAGAAAGCTTAATGAACAATCAAGGGCAACTGTAGTTTGGAAGATACTGAAGGAATTGGAAGGACTTCTGTGCACATACTTCATACATATATGTTCTATTTTTCAGTCTACTGTCATTATCATTAAAGTCCGAGTTAACTGACGTTAGTGTTCTATCTCTGCAATTACTGGCCAGTAGACAAAGGATAGATTTTGGTGAAGTGGAATAAGAAGGTTTAAATATATGACTTGCAAGCCTGAATCTCTTAAGTGACATATCTGAACTGCTGCCATGCATCCAGTGGAGAGAAGGGGCACCACTGAATCCTGCGAGAGCTGTACAAATTAATTTATCCTCACATTTGAACTGGCATGCTTCTAAAGCCTCCTTGATAACATTCCTTACTTTCAGATTGTGTTTGTCTGTTAGGAATAAGGCTGATGCATAAATTGAGTACTGGAGGCACTGAGGACATCTGTCTGTGTTTGTGCATTATTCACACAGATGAACTCATAGTCTCAAAATGTAAAAAAATATTTTTATATACAGTATTATTTAGATATATAGAAAAAAACCCATTACCTGAGCCTGCATCCAAAAATGCTGTTGGTTATAGCCCTGAAATACCTAGCTTCAGAGAAGGAACGAAGAATGGTTACACTATAGTTTTAGTATCTTGATAAATTCTTGTGCTTCCCCCTGCTGATCATTATTATTTTCTATAAAGTGAGTGTTTAATTGGAAGGCACAATTATAAGCACATAACTTGTCACAAAATTAGATTGCTAATATTAAATATTTAATTTTCCATAACTAGTATTGCAATACTGTTCTGGTCTTTTGTGAAGCTATTGCCTGACAAAATGTCATACGCCTGTGGTATTACATAGAACAGAAGAATACACAGGAAGAGTTACAAAATTTGGGGAAAAAAGTAATCCAAAGTTACCTCATTCATTTCAGAGGGTCTTGGAACTGTGCATCTGAAAGGGAGTTTGAACATATAATAATAGGTAATGAATATATGTAAATGTATTTATTTTAAATCATATACAAGATTAATATTCATTCCTAGAAAGAATGTATATATCTGTCCTAGCTACAGAACTGAACACAGACTCTGTATGTCTTTGTAGCTGTGTGTTAACACAGCGAAGGCAGACATATTTATTAAATGCATGCATGTTCCTGCCTTTATGTGCCTGTATATGCTTATGCACAGGCATATCTAAGTGTCTTACGTGCACTTATGTAAGATTTAAAAGCCTGTATTGAAACATACAAAGGTATTGCTGATGTTTGATGATCTTTGTGATTTGGAGTCTCCTAATTGGAAATGATTTAATTGAAACATTACTTATATTTATATAAATATCTGAAGCACAATATAATGATGACTATGATTAAAGAATCATTTTTCTCCATTTATCTTTGGATCTACTACAGGCAGTAGACAGCTCCCTTTACTTAGACAGTCAGTTGTATGTGTCTTACGTGATTGCTGTGCATGAAGGAAAGAAGTATAGTAGAGGGAAAAGCAGAATGTAAGAAACAGTAGAGGATTGTAGAAGAGAAAGATAACTCTATTTCATTTCCAGAAAGCAGAACATGGAGAGTGTAACCCTTTCATAAGGCTAACATTTGGAAGCCTGTGTTTTTAGGAGGTTAGGGAGTTAATGAAAACCCATAGTAATTTCCATATGATAAACTTTTAATCGTCCAACTGAAGAATATTAGAAGAGCACTTTGGTCTTCAGTTATTACCATAGACCACTGACTAGTTTTTATTCCAGATTTCATCAGAAGCGTGCATGAAATTGTACGTTCAAAAAGGATTAATCCTTTTAAAGTTCCATCTCATGCAGCAGCTATCTGCAGCAGCCCACATGTCTGCAGGTGATACAGTACCAGCCCAGCACACTGCAGAGCAGCAGAGCTCTGTATGCCTTCTGTGATAGAGGCCACCGGTTTGAGTTTCCCTCCTCTGCTCAATCATTCTTCTCCCTGAAATTATGTCATCTTAATGTCTTTGAATCCGTGGCCCCTCTCTAAATTTGTTTGACATTTACTGAAAGATTAAAAAATTAAGAAGAGGTGAATGACCGTGAGACCACTGCATAAGCCTTGTTTCTTCAGGAAATCAACAAAACCCCTTAGACTATTGATGAAATGTTTTGGTGAGGTAATACTGTATGATTTATTTCAGACAGGCTTTAAGAATGCTTTAGTTAATGTTTTTGCTTGTTGTTTTTATGACCATGTCTTATATACTCAGTCATAAATTTTTTGTGTATCTCAAGCATTAAAAAAACTTATCAAGTTTATGTCATAGTATATTTTAAAATCATTTCCTGAAACTGTATTGAGTGGATTCCAGAAAATGCAGATCATTTTGAATACCACAGCATTCAATAGTGAAGTGTCTGGGGAGGTGGTCTGTTTGCTGGCATCCCTTCCAAACTGCTATGTCACCCGGATGATTTAGTTGCTGTTCCTGAAAGGGATACTTCTTGCAGTGATAAAAAAGCACTGGCAATTCTGATTAGGAAATTCTGTGATATTCCCAGAAGTGCTGCTTTGCAGAGATACGGTGCCAAATGTTATGGTAATTTAAAGTAAGTGCAACCCCCACTAAGTAACTGGAACTGCAGAGAATGTAAATCATTGAAGAATTTGTCCTGTTATGATGTCTCAGCACGGAACAAGAGCTTGTGTGAAGGTATATATTTGAATTACTTTAGAACTGTTGATTTTAAGTAATGCCTCTGATTTATGTTAAGGCATGATATTTTGTAATATTTTGCATACAATGTTATGTATTCTACATAAAAAGCACCAGATTCACTCTTCTAAAAAAAAAAGACAAAATCCTTTTTCTCCTTTTATTGCTTCACATGTAAACGAGAAACTAGATTAAAGGTATTCCCTTTTCCTTTTTCCTGTGTAAGTCTCAGACAGTTTGGACTCTGGATGCCATGGGTGTCAGACCAGGAGGTTCCCCAAGGCAGAAACTCTTAAAGGACTCCGTAGCAGCAAAAGAACTTCAGACCATGGAAAAACACCTAGCTGGTATGTATGGTAGCAAGGGATTGTAAAACACATAGCAGTACTCACCCAGCTAGCTCTGCCAATATTATAGATGAAGAAAAAAATGATCTGTCTCGCTTGTTGATGAAAACAGACAAAAACTTTAAACTTCAGGGTGTTTTTTTTTTATTGAGGAGAAAGAGCACAGTTATTGTTATGTTTGTAGATATAATGATCTTTGCTGTAAGTACAGTAAATACAGCAATTAAACAGTAATTAAGCTGTGTTAAATATACTGCAGTCTGACAGCTCGATACTGCACCTATTTATTTGGTTTCACATTTCACCAAGACTTACGTAATAAGGAAGATGCTTTACCTACAGTTCAGTAATATTTAGAAAAGGTTGCAGTGAACCTTTAGCTTGAGAACAGATTGCTTTGCAGGGAGAGCCTACCTTGTTCATGAGACTTCTGGCTAAGTGAAGTCTGTTAACTTGCGTGCAGTGGAACATCTGCAACATCTTCGATGGGGCAGCTATTTCTAAAAGGTCAAAGAAACACACACACCCCCCTTGGTGAAAATACATTTCAGAGCTCTGCAAAATTTAATGAGGGATATCTTAGTATATAGTTTACATTTGTTGTTATTTGTAATCAATATTTGCTATCTTCAGCTTTAGTTTCAAGGTATGACACAGACCTATAGCATGGTAGTCCTATATTATGCATCCTCTTTGTTTAAGCTGCAACAGTTAATTTTTCTCCATTCTAGTAGCTGGTGCAGTGCTGTGTTTCAGCTTTGGTCTGAGAACACTGCTGATAACACACCGATGTTTTAGTTGTTGTTAAGTAGCGCTTACCCTGATGAATGACTTTTCAGTCTCATGCTCTGCCAGTGAGAAGGGGCACAAGAAGCTGGGAGTGAGGAGAGACAGGACACCTGACTGGAACTAGCCAAAGGGGTATTCTTTGCCAGAGCGCATCATGCCCAGTATGTAAACCAGGGGGAGTCACCTGGAAGGCCCAGATCACTGCTTGGGTCGGGCTGGGTGCCAGTTTATTGTTTTTCCTCTTTCCC
>NW_009918846.1:8316-22315 GCF_000696875.1 Nestor notabilis
ATGCAGCGGGTGCTGAGCAATTGTATTGGGCATCACTGCTGGCTATTGGTGTTTTCTTTCCCCTTTTAGTTTTATATTCTCTTCCCTTGTTATTTCTCTTATCATTATTATTAGTAGTAGTAGTATTTTTATATTATACTTCAGTTACAGGACTGTTCGTATCTCAACCCATGGGGTTACATTCTTTCAGTTCTCCTCCCCATTCCACCTAGAGGGTGGGCGGGAAAGGAGGGGTGAGCAAATGGCTGTGTGGTTCTGAGTTACCAGATGGGCTTAAACCACAACAGCCATGTGGTGAAATCTGGGTTTTGTAAGAATATGAAAAGTGATGCAGAACTGGAACATGAAGGCAGTATATGTAAGGTGGAGGGAGAAGTGAAATTTATCTAACCTGAATTTAGATTCAGGACACTTAGAGAGTGAGACAGAGAACTTCCCACTTTCAGTGTGATTTTCTAAAAGACTTTGGACATTAATCCTACCAATAATACTGGAGTGAAAGGCTTGGGAGTTGTATCCTCTTTAGAGAGAGGTATAGCTGTAGTACTTCTGCCTAGGGGCTGCTGCAGCTGAAGTCAAAGCAGAAGACAAATCTGTGAACACAATTAAGGAAGCTCTTTAGGAAAAAAAATTCCTTGTAGTGGAACAACAACTGAAAATTGTTCTATCTGCAAATGCAGATATTTTAGACGTTTTTTGTTTCTGACAACAGAGATATTGGGATTTTTTGGTAGGTTCAAGTCACTGTAGCTATTAGAGATGTAGTCACTGCCAAACTGGATTGAAATTCCACGGTCCCTGTCTCCAAGGTGAAACTGCCAGGAAGATCTAGTGAGAACCAGGGGACCAGCAGGCCAGGCTGTGGTCATCAGGTTTCTGTGGTGTAGCAGGGACCTGAGTACCACAGGGGCCTCTGCCGCTGGAATAGCACTTGCCTTCCCCTGTGTTGCTGCATTTGTCACTCAGGAGAGGCCTGGTGAAGAACTCCCTACTTTGATTTATGTCCTAACTGGTCACATGCCCGTGGTTGCTCTTGTATGCAGTGTATTCTGAAAGATGCAGTTCCTTTAGATCTCCCTTGACATAGCTGACAGTAGTAACTACCATATTCAACAGAATATGGAATTTTAAATACTTAATTGACCATAAGCTAACTAGCTGTATTCACTTAGTCTTTGCAGTTCAGCCTGTTGTTTTGTGACCTACAAGGTCTTCTCTCTCACATCAATGCTGCTGCTGTCATTTGGCTTTGGGCACATTATTTCAATAATGCTGTAACATGAGGTTCAGTCATTCTACCATTCAGTAATTTTTGTCTGCCTGAGAAATTCACAAGAAAACAGCCCAATTATTAGACATTGGACCCTTCTAATCCTAATAATTCATGTCCTATTATAGCACCAGTGCTGCTTGAGACAATTATTCCCCTCACAGACAAGCATAACATAATTTTCATGAAGAATCAGCTCAGAAGACTTCAGATAATAATGCTGTGTACATTTGCAAAAGTTCCAATGTCTCTGATATCAGCAAGTCTCCTGTTCAAGTTCTCTTACCAAGTGCACTGGAACCTATTAATTCTAAGCAAATGACTGCCTATCCAGGCATTTAGGTGTCTGAATTATGGTTTGGATTACCTGTGTAATGATGAAATGTAGTCTCCTGTCTCACATACACCTCCTTAAGGAGCCCGGCTTTCGCTTGGGGACTACGTGCTGGATAAAATTCACTCCTAAAATAAGGAACAATTTGGTGCCTGTGCCTAAATTAGGGACTAGCAGTGGTTGCCAGCCTCAGTACCTCAATATTTGAAAGAAGCATTTTTACAAAATCAAGTATTGAAGCAGTTAGTTTTCTTTTCCTTCTCTACATACGGCTTTTAATACTTTTGTCTAAGATCCAGTCTGTTACGTTACTGTGGCTGCTGTGGCAAGAAGAGGATATATTTTTTTTTGGTAGTTAATTCCAGTATCTTGCAATTTTATTTGTTGCACTGATTCTGTGGTCATTGGATACTTCTGGAATAAATTTTATAACAAGATCTGTTAAATGCATAAACAGTTTATAAGCACATTGTGAATTGCATCCTTATACTGGTATTCCTGATATGAACGTAAAATGCCTTTGTATTGCTCTGTTGTCTGCATTTTTTTTTCCTTTAAATCACATTAACAAGGGATTTAAAAAATCGTAAATTGTAATTCAATTCTGGTATTTACTGTGGATCAGATAATACTGTAAAGGTATTCCTTCTGGTTGAAAAGCTGATATTGAAGCAAAATCAAATAGAGGATGTGTACTAAATAAAATTCAATAATTATGCTATGGAAACATGTTAATTTTATGTGGAGAAATGATTAGGATAATTGGTTTATCTGCAGACTTGATTACTATATGGAATTAAGAAAACATGAGCCAAAACAAAATGTTTATTTAACTCTTATGAAATCATTCAATATTCAGATAATTTCTTAGCGTACTGAATCATCATGAGAAAGTTAGAGGTCTGTAATTTTGCAGACATAGGCTAAGCTGAATATTTAAAAGAACATATTCCTTATTTGGTTTAAATCAGGTAACCAACATTGTCATTTATTGGCCTCTGAATTTTTGCCAGACATCTTACAAGTTCCAAAGTGATGTGTATTGATTTTTTTTAAAAGCATAGTGGAGAAGTACTTCAAGACATAATTATTTCAAAATGGAAACAATTTTAAGAGGTCAGCAAGGTAACAATTAGAAATGTTCTTAACTATATGCTAGAAACAATGACTGTTTTGAAATTTGCTAACAGCAAAGCACTTACTTAATCTTTAAAGAGTTGAGAGACACTTTCATCTGAGGCTTTTGCGACTATTTCAGTTTTACCAGCTTTTCTAGTGATAGCAGCTGAAATGTGCAGAATATCTTGTATTAGACTGGTAACATGAAATTGACATAGCTTATTTTCCTGTTTTCAAGATGTTATTATAAAATAAGTTAATGTTAATTTTACATACAGCATTCTTTTTATACCTACTGGTAAACACAAGTGAAAGAAAATTTGATTTTCCAACATGCAATTTAAATCTGCTTCTTTTAGGACTTTTAGAACCTGAAATTATTGTTATCAAAATAAAAAGGAAATGCTTATTTTATATAAATTCACACACCAGGTGTTTAAATCAGCAGAGGCTGGTTGATTTACAGCTTCTGTGACTGTGACTTTACATTTTAATGGGAAGTGGCATTGCTTTTCTAACGATAACCAACTGTCCCTATCAGAAACAAGTTACAGTAGAGTTCATGCCAGCGAGAGTGAAAATTGATAGCAATTGTGTAAGATGAAATGAAGTTGAGTAAACTGTTCCTTGAGTTTGACATTTTTACTTGTGAGGACTTTCAATATGTTAGCAATGGTAACCTAAATTCCAGCTTCCTTTACCTAACTGTTGGATGTATCTGGTTTAATTCATTAGAAGCATTATTATGATTTAAATGAATTCAAAAGATACTTTTCATTGCTACGCCTAATCTGTTTTTAAATAGGATTTTATTCCTTATGGTTGTGTGAGGGGTAAGGACTGGACCACCAAATGGTGTGTAACTTTTCTCCTTGTATTTTAAATGTTCCACCCGCTCCGGCACTGACTGCAAGCCTGAGCACAAAACTTAGATTCAAACAGGATCACAGGTCCAGACATGGCAGAGTTCAAGAGGTTATTTCCCCCAGAGTTGTGGTTGGGCAATAGACAGCAAGGCCAGAAGCAATAGTGTCACCCTGAACCAGTTTTGGATTGCTCTTCACTGCAGCCAAGGATGGCAGATTTAGCTCACTGCTCCATCTTGGTTTGTTACTAATGAGAAACAGGCAACACCACAGAGAGAAACTGCAAAAGCCACAGAGAGAGAACCTTGAAGAAATCAGAGGGATTTTTATGGATTATACTGATGTTCAATTAAGTGGTAATATTTTGTTTCTGTGGAATAGCTGTGTTTGCAGTAAATGAAATATAAATAAACTTTGAGCAAATGCTTGTCAGACATTTGAAATATTAATTCTAATGCCTTATATTTTAAGGGTGAATAGATCTATGCACAACTTCAGATTGTCACTTATATTGGAGAAAATCAATACAAGTTTTAAATCAGAGAGAAACAGAAAATGAGTTTATTTCGTTATTTTCTTTTTTGTTTTTGTGTGTGTGCACAGATATTGAGAAGGACCTAGCACTGTGGGAAGAAGCAAGGCTCTCAAGAAGCCCTAGTATCCAACATCATAGTTTAGTTACATCTGACCATCAAGGCAATCTTCAAGCTACGCAGGGCCAAAATCCAAGGCCTCAGGTGACAACTCAGATGGGGAAGAGCATTCAGCTCCAAGGAAACAAATCACCGCCTCTGCCCACTAACAGCAGAACACAGGTCTCCAGTGTTGCAAACAGCAGGCCTCCAACGCCTGGTACACAAACCAACAGGCCATCAACTCCAGGGAGCAGACCTGTGACCCCAAATAGCTTGCTGTCACGGCCTCTTACCCCTGGCAACCAAGCAAATAGGGAAGGCTTCATTAGTATGCAAAGAAGCAGATCTTTGACATCTAAGAGCCAAATGGGGAGGACCCTCAGCGCTGCTTCAGGGCTTTCAGTGCAAATGAGTGGAGACATTGTTGGAACTGTCACTACTCAAAGAAGCAGTTTATCAGAAGTAAGATTTTCAATTTAATGTTTTTGCTATGTTTAAGAGCTGCTATAATGTGAAGACTAGATTGTGTTTTATGTTGACGTAACATCAGTATACCTAATGTAACTTACTACTCTGAAAATAACTTGAAACATAAAGAGAAAATTAGCAAGGAAATGCTGCTCAGCTTTGAGAGGTACGGATTAGAGAATATTAGGGTTATTACAGGAATCATACTGAAACACTTATGCCCCTCAAATCTTCCATGAATTCTGTAGGGTTTTGCCTGTACAATGTATGGGAGTTTTATTAGCCGTGTGGTTTCTAAGAGTTGTGTACCTCTGGAATATTAAACACAACTTTATCTTATCTTTATGATTCCAGGGCATTTTTTTTCCTGCAGCACTGGCAATACATAATATTTCCTTGGTCTGCTTTTTTCTGTCACTTTTTGGACACATTGGAATAATAAGTTAGGCATCACTGAGTGAACAAATTTTCTGAAACACAAAACTGAAGTGCAATAAGAAAATGTCCAATATCATTGAATCACTGTCTAGTACTATGTGCATGTTAACTAGGCTGATTCAGAGCATAAAAACTTCCTGTCCCATATTAATCACTTTTATAGGATTAGTCTTTAAAACAAGGCAGAAAGTTAAAGTACCTTGTCAATTTTGAGTGGGATACTCCTCTGCTAACTTTAGCTGCCTTAAAGATAACTTCGGTACGTAGGCAGTGGAAATAAAAGCACCTGTGAAAGAATAGCCCTGCTGTCTATCTCAGATACATGCCTTACAAAGGTGAGTTTCTTCTCAGGAAATGCCAGTCCTTCTATACTGACTTGAGAAGGACATATATGTGCAGATTGCTAGTTTTTTCATGGTGGATTAAGTTGGATCCCACCATTTATTACCATTCTCTTTGTAATCAATTTGTCAAAGCCTGGAGAGTTTTTTCCGAGAGTGAAAAAAATATCATACTTTTAGATAACTGTTTCTGAGAAATATAATTTGTTCTAAAATTCTGTTGGATGTGACACAACACAATGTATTATCAGTCTAATGACTTCTTAAAAAATTAAAAAGATGTTGTTTCTAGTAATATTGCTTAGAGATGGTTATAGAAAAATTAGAGACTCGATACTTGGTATAATCTTGCAGTTAAGTATATGGCCACCATTATTTAGTATGAAAGGAAGGAAATGAGGCACAGATGACTAAAACTGAAGAATATGTGGAGGAAATCTTACTTAAGTTTGGTGGTGGAAAATAAATCCTCATTTTGGTGTTTGAGTGGCAGTGCTCTAATCCCATCACTCAAGCTACATCTTCACCTAGAATTGGATATTCAACTTAAGGATATGAAAACTGAAGGTGACTATAGTTCTGTTGAAAGTATCTTCACTGACAGTTGATGACAGTTGGTACATTTTCAAACCAGAAGTTTTCCATGGAAAAAAAAATACGTAATTGAAACAAATTTCATTTTTGACAAACTGAACCCCTCTGTCTCCTGTTTGGAGGGGTGGGTGTGTTCATGGATCAGAATTTTTCTCATGTACCAGAAAATGAGAATTTAAATTCATTTTAAACTAAAAATGTTTGGAAGAAATTAACTGTTCGTTGTTTCCTACTAAGTACTTCACTCCTATTTTTCTTTCTTTCTTTTTAAGAAGTCGTGCTCTTAACTGATCCGTAGTCATGGGATGCCGACTAAAATTATTGTATAGACTCCTGAAAGTGCCATCTAATGAGCACTTCATCTACACCAAGGGACATCCAGTCTGTCCATCACTTCTGATCTTTCCTGTAACAAGGCAGGCAATAAAAAATGCTTTCTTCCACAGCCTTTCTGAAGTTACAGTAATAATAGCAATGAATCCCATTTAATTTGCTGTGACTTGTTACTTCTGTTTGCCAAATCCCAAGCTTTGCTAATAGCTCTTACAGTGTGTCCTGTTATACTTTTATATATGTATATTTATGTCTCAAGAACTTTAAGAAATAAGCAATATTATTACCTTGTTTTACAGTTAGAATAGCATGTCTAGTTTCATCCAACAAGCCCACTGTAAAGCTGGTGTTAAATCTCATCATTTCTATGCAGGGTCTTATCCTCTGTGACAATTTCTTTTCTTACTCTTTGCTCACTGGGTACAATAGTATGTTGGCTGCTAATGACCCAGCTCAAACCCTATTTATCCTTTCCTGACAAGCACACGTGACCTTTGACTTAATGGAAACTCATCTTGGGACTAGCTCTGCTTCCAAGGGCAAAACTGCTAATATGACACATTCATACAAAAGATCTTCCTCTGCCATACTGTAAAGGCGCTTGGATGTCAGAAAGTAGCTGATGGAGGTCTGGCCAATCTGCTTCTCCCAGGGCTCATCTTTGGAGTATTATACTAGAAGCTTTGGAAACTGTTTTAAGCTATCCTTGCCCACTGAAGTTTCTGGTCACTTAGAGAAGTGGGTTTATACAGAACATACCCAAGACAAATCTCTGTCCAATGACAATTTTTGCTGTCTTAGAGGTGTCCCCTATTTGTGGCCATGTGATTGTATTTTCTTGTGTCACGGTTTCTCTCTGACCATGGAGACAAATTTTAAAAAGTCAAAGGTGGCCTGGGATAAGAGAAGTTCTTACTTTGTACTTTGACAGATCACAAACATGTAAAACTCAAGGCTGATACTGTAAATGATTTTGCAGCTTTCACTGTAGGTTTTGTATCCTCTTCCCGTTTAAAACCAGTAAAATAAAAAAGGGAAATTGTCTTTATTCTTCTTAGCCTTATTGTGTGAACTGTGAATTTCCACTAGATGTGAATGCACCGTGGTTATCTTACCAATCCTACAGAAGATTCTATGATGAGATTTTGCAAATAATTTTTCTGCCTTACTCTTAGGTAGTGGTAATGGAATTAACCAGTACAGACTTGAAACATATTTGATAAGAATAAGTCAGTTGAAAAGGATGTCATTGCTGACTACAAGGAGCATGTTTTACCATAAGGAGCTTGAATTAAAGAATTCAGAATCTGCATGGGTTTACACAGTGTGATGTCACTTTTTTATTTACCAGGAATTTTAAATTATCTCTCAATGCCTTATGTATGTTTCCTAGTTTGTAGTGTGCTTCAAACCAACATAGTAAGTCTAAAATGCAAAAATATTACTGATAAATATAATTCAGAGTTTTAGTAATGTTCATGCTGTAACTCAGGATGATTTAATCTTGTTTTAGTACAAATCTTAAATAATTTGGCAAGTACTTAACATATCAGCTGTTAAGAATGTTTAGGGGTTTTTTAATGCTCAAGACTTATAATGATGGTGATTTTGTGGATGAGTTCCTGCCTCTTGGCACACATAATATTACAAAGTTCTAACAGATGTGTTTTATTATCTGCTCTGTTCAAGAGTGAATGGAATTATAGCTAAGAAATGCTACCTAGAGAAATAGTTTTATTATCTCTATAAAACTAATAAATCAGGGTTCCAAATCATTTGGCAGAAATACTTCTATGGATTACCTTATCCTTTGGTGTTTTGTATAAATTGACAAGGGAATGTTGAATCCTGCTTATCTCTTTAGGATGGATTCCATTAAAGTGACACAATTGCGTGATAGTTATCAATAGCTGTTGAGATGAAAATATTTCTGACTCCCTTCTTTGCCATATAATTTTCCGAACACATGGAATTTTCCAATCACTTTATTTATCCAGATAGTTTAAAGTGGTATTCAGTAATCTTTATTGGTCTGTCATAGTTAACAGCAGGAAATTTCAGGTTATTTTAATATAGCATTGATTAGCACAAGTTTTTTTTCCTACTTACTGGAGTATAGAGCATAACTTGATGTGATGAGGACTCTCTTTTGGGTCAGATCCTTCCATTCTGTTCTGCTGCCTGATCAGTTCTTTGCTCTGGGATTTTGAAAGATTAAAAAGCATGTTGATCAGTGCGGAGAGCCACTCTCTCCTACTGCAAGAATCCTGTTCCATGAAGCAAAACACTTCACCCAGTTCAGTGCTGTGGTCAGCAACCTTCTTGAACATGTGAAATGGCAGTTCATGCATTAAGGCCTGGAGCTCCTCCCTGAGCTTAGTGTTGGGCCATGGCAGCAGTCTCTGTGGATTTTTTTGTCACAGATTACTAATGGAATCAATAATTTATTCCCAGAGAATTACATCTTGATCGAACAGCCTTTGGTCTCCAAGAACTGATTAAAAGAAGCCTCGTTTCTGTTTATAAACCAGGTAGATAGCCTGACAATGAAAATAATGCTGTAGCATTGTGCAATACAGTTTAACTTAGAACATGCGGATTCTGGTTTTTAGCTGGTGTAAAAGAAGACAGGGCTATTACCCTTCTTTGTTTTCAGATACTTACAAGAATATGGCCAGTAATTTTACGATATCTGACCAATGCTTAAGTTCTCTTTTAGAGACTAGACTTGCATGTTTGAAATGCTTTGGAAAATAAAATGGATTCCAGTCTTATCTCTCACCTTGAATATTGCAAAGGAACCTGTCAAAGTATTTTATAAGTCTGTGTATGTATATGCTCACATACATATATGTGAGTACGGAAAAATATTTTTATATACGTGCATATATACATTATATAAAAATAAATAGATTATTTTTTTTAATATAAAAATCAGGCAATTGTAAAACATTTTAGAAAGAATATATTCGGCTGCATATGGATTCTTAACTGTGTAAAACATTTATATTTTGATGCTTTGAGTTTTATGGTATCTTGGAGACAAAAGTTTCCATAGCATTTTTCCTTCCCTGGCTTTCTCCTTCTCCAATAAAACCATAGGTTCTAAATCAAGTTTCAGGTCCTTGTTCCTCCTAGATTGGAGACAGTGAAAGTTCTGACAAATCAAAACCTTATTTAAGCAAATTGTGCATGACATGTCTAGACATAATTCAAGACCTGCAGGGACAGATGAAATACCTGCATTAAGATTTTGCTCTGGTGCTGCATTTCTTAAGATGAATATGTATATATCTATGGCTATAGCAGATAAATAGCTAAAGAAACCTTTGGGGTTTTTTTGGAATAGATAAATAAATAAGCATTAAATTAAAAAAAAATCTAGGGAGCCTGCATATCCTCTACATTCTGCTATTATTTCACAGCAAGATATTTTTTATTAAAGGCTTCCTCCTCTCTGTTTAATTGAGGCTAGAGTGTTTGCTACAGTCTGCATTTATATAGAACCATTCTCTGTAATTTTATCTAAAATAGATCTGTTTGTGGCAGGATGAATTCTTACAACAGCTTCAGCTTGCTCATCAACCTTGGATATTGCCGAGTGACACAGAAAGTGAAGGAGTGGAAGGTGACCAAGACAAATGTAAGTATATTTGTTAGGACCAGATAATATGTCAAAAACCCTCGAAATTTTGACTTCTCTTTTTCGTGTCTTCAAATCCTGTGAAGATGTCATGCTGCTCACAGGAGCTTTTCTTCTAAGTACCAATTACTCATTTGTTTGAGGACTGAAATTTAGAGGATTGATTTACATAAGCTTTCCTACAGTCACTGAACAATGACAAAATGATCACAGACCAGTTCACTTAGCTAAGTGAAACAATTTGTTCTGATGTGTTAAAGTAGCTGTTCCAAAGAAGTAGCATGAAATTGAAATAGATACTCTGTTTAGTAAATCTGTATTGACCCACAAAAAAAATCTCCAAACAAAACAACACCATAAAAACCCCAGTAGCTCTGAAGAAAACCTCAGTGGCTTCCTCCTCAGGCTTCTGACTGCATTACCTCTATTTTGCCTGCATTCCTTTGAATTCTTCTGTATGGGAAAAAAAATTTCTTAATCACACAAGTAATCCTTAATATCCTACATTCTTTGAAGCAGTTGTCTAATCATGAAAGCAAAGGTCAGAAGGATCATAACCTAAATGACAGACAAGCAACAACAAGCAACATGCTCTAAGTTACAATACATTCAAACTGTAGCAAGTTCTGTCTGCCTACCAGGTACTTGTAAACAACCTTTCTAAAAATGCTACATGTTTTGCTTTTTTTCTTTTAAAATTCACAGCAGTTTTGGGATCTGCAAGGGTGAATATGCAAACCATATCCTAACACATTTTAGGTAATGTACATGAAAAGAACGTATGATTCAACCAGCATGTTTAGTAAACTTAATACTTTCTTCTAAAACTGCTTTAAACATGCAGAGTTAAGAAAAAGCTGATTTCTTCACAGAATGGTACAGTTGTGTAAGGGATTAATGATTCATAATAAAGAGAATATGTTTTTAAATTGTGCCACATAAAAAAGGGAGAATTTTCTATTCATATACCAGTTTCACAAGTCCATACATAGCCCAGGGTTTGAATATGAAATTTCAATTTGCACAGTGAGATCCTGAAAAGCATGTGCCAGTTTTTTTGTAACACTAGTACAGTGTTAAAATGAAGTTCTGTGTCCAGCTGATTTTGATCCAAAGCCAGTAAAGTTCAGTTTGACTTGCGCCTGAACCTTTCAGTTATCTTTGGGCTGAATCTCACCTTAAGTGGCCCAAGGGAGAGCCCAGTACTTGCCTTTTCTCTGCATGTGAATTTTCTTCTCTATTTTCTGTAATGAATTTACAATCCCACTAATGTTGGTAAGGCTGGCACATAATTAGCACATAGACCAGTGCTAATTATGTGATCAGGGAGACTGATGCTTCAGAACACATCAGATGCACAGCATGTTTTTTTTTATAGCTGCTGCGCCTGAATTGCACAGGTGTGGGGAATTCTGAGCATCCAAGATCCTATGCTGTAGGATTCCAAGAATCCTGGTAGATCATTGTCACTGCCCAGTGTGACAGAGTGGTAAATTATAGATAAAAGTTTCAGTTCTACCACCAGATTTGTAGAGATGACCGTTGCCTAAATAATAACAATTTTTTTCCTGAATCTGATGGCAGCAAGAACAAAGGAGGAAAAAAGGTAGCTGTAAGCTATAGTTACTGACCAAAAGTTAAAGCATGTTGTTAAGAGCATTATCCAACTGCGTCATTAAACACTGATGGTTTTGGGGCATTGACCATCTCCCTAGGAAGTCTGTTCAGTATTTGACTGCCCTCTTGGTAAAGAAGTGCTTCCTAATGTCCAGCCTAAACCTCTCCTGGATTAGCTTTGAACTATTCTTATGCATGCTGTCACTGCATCCCAAGGAGAAGAGCTCATCTCTCCACTTGCCCTCCTTAGGAAGCTGTAGAGAGCACTGAGGTTGCAATTAGCCTCATCTCCAAACTAGGCAAACCCAAAGTCCTTAGCCACTTCTCAAAGGACATTCTCATCATCCCTTTCACCAGCTTTGTTCCCCTCCTCTGTTGCCCTGCATATTCAAGGACCCTTCTCACTCTTAAACTGTGGGGTCCAGAACTACACACAGTATTCAAGATGAGGCTGCACCAATGCTGAATACGGCAGGATGATCACTTCTTTTGCCCAGCTGGTGATGCTGTGTTCAATGCACCACAGGATGTGGTTTGGCCTTTTGGCTGCTAGGACATACTGGAGACTCACATCGGGCCTGCTGCTGACCAGCACCCCCACATCCCTTTCTGCAGGGCTGATTTCCAGCCACTCCTCTCCCATTTTATGCTTGTTCCTGGCATTACTCCATCCTAGGTGCAGGGTCCAGCATTTGGACTTGTTAAATTTCATCCCATTAACCAAATGTCTTATGAAAATTCAGAAAAACTGCATCCCCCACCTACCCTTCATCTACTAGGCATGTGACCTTACCGTAGAAGGACATCAAATCAGTTAAACAGGACTTTCCTTTTGTGAACCTACGTTGACTGTGCAGTTAACTGTAGTGTAGTTAACTGCTCCACCCTTTACAGTAGTTCATTGTTTCTTCTGCTATAACTAAAGGAGTAGAACAAAAGCAGAAATTACAGAACTGCGACTGATGACAGAGAGAAGCTGCCAATTCCTAGTTTCAAAGTGGAGAGACAGTAAGGGGCCTGGCATACTTGCTGATGCCAGTGCTTGTAGGCAGAGCAGCTGGCAAGTTTACACGTCGTTTTTCACCCTAAAGTTAATAAATCTGTGCGGATGTTGTGTGTGTGATTTAGTGTTGAGAGGGCCCAGGAGTTCATAATTTATGAGTTTGAACAGAAGAGCTGCAAAATTAATCTTCACAATAGCAACACCTGTTCTTCAACTCAGCTTTTAATAAATTGTATGTGGATAATATTTACCACATTCTTTGACTATTTTGAGATAATAGCAGCCAGGTGTAAAGCTAGTTTTCAGTGGTGGGAAAACTAACAATTGAAAAAGAGAAGCTATGTGAGTCACCTTGAGTTCTTTTAAATGAATACCTGCTGGTTAGTGTTCTCTAAGAAAAAAAAATTGGGATAACAGTTTCAAATGTAGTCAGATGTAAAAGTTGAAAGAGGCTATTTTCAAAGCCAGTGGTAGCTGAAAAGAATGGTGTCACTCTGGCATTCCAGCGTCTTCCAATAAACATCATTTGCAAAACACATAAGACATCACACATCTTTTCATATAGAGGTGAGATCTAAATTCTCAGTTCTTGTAAATCAGACCTTACTTTCTAAATACTTTAGGTTCTCTGACAGGTTTTTTAGAATTTATCCTTATCAGCAAGATCCAAAGATAGCTACAAGTCAATAATTTTTAAAGCTTCATGCAAATTATGTCAAAATTTGAAATCAAATAGGCACTTGTATAGCAGAGTATAAAGGATTACAGCTTAAAAGATTTGTTATGTTGCAGCAGAAAGGAAAAACTTTTAAGAAGCATTGTTGATTTTTTCAGCATACCCTTTACTTCCTCTTTATGTGCTTAATTAAGTTTGTGACCATATGTCAGACAGAGAAAGATGGGTGTATAATTTTCGCTTGAGAACAGGTCCTACAAAGACTGCTGGTTTGAAATTTCTAATGCATCACTAGCTTCCAAAAACCTTGAAAAGACAGACAGTCTTCTGGTGTAATTTAACCTACTATCTGTAGTCCCAACATGCCAAAAAGCCTGCGTCTGCTTTCTTGGGTGCCTAACTCAAGAAGTAACCCTCACAACGGATTCCCCAGGTCTCACAGTCTTCTACACAGAGGATCCCTACCTGCAGTCAGTCAATGTGTCAGATGTACGATAGGTGAATAACACAGACTCTCAGTGAACTTGCTACTTGGTTAATACATATTAAATATATATATATATATGCATATATACATTCCTTTGCCCTAATGCACTTAAGGCATGTCAGTTTCTGTAGTCATTGGCACACTGAGTGGTGTGGCTAAAAATTATTTTTTTCTT
>NW_009918846.1:22397-24629 GCF_000696875.1 Nestor notabilis
CTTAAATGTTTTGCCACTATACGTCTGCAAAGTCTTTTCTAAGGTTTGCAGTGGAAGGTCAACTGCTGATAAATGACAGCTGATTGTTGGGAAAAAGTGGAATTGCTACTCCATTCATTCTTGCACTGGTCTTGAAACTCTGCATCAAAGACATGCTGCTTATGACTTCAACAGGTATTGAAGAAAACCTTTTTCCCATTTTGCACAACTGTCCACTTAGGAAAAAGACTCAATGAATGATAGAAAGGTTTTTTTGTAGAATCAAGAAATTCAAACTGTGTTCCAGTAAAAATCCAAACTGTACAATATTTCTCCATGAGTAAAATTCCTTACACTGAGCAAATCAACATGGCTAAACAGTTTTTCTTAATTATGAAAATGTGTTCTTAAGAGTTGGAATATTGCTTGATAATAAGGAGGTGTTTACTGCTATTTACTGGAATATGTTTGTGAAAGTTTGCTTTTGCTGGAGCCAGGTACTACTCAGTATGAGTTAGAATGACAGAATCAGGCTTCAAGCAGCAGCTGTTTATTGCAACCTTTGTGACATTAGCACGAACACTTTCCATTTCTGTCAGTTAAATTCAGTTATTTGTATTTGTAGTGTGCTCATGGAGTATAGCAGTACTGGAAACATCTCTTTCAGTGGGTGTGAGTTTAGGGCAAGGCTGGATCTGGTTTCTCGAGGGAGTAATGTTGTTATGAGGCATTCTTAGACAGATTAGCCAATTATATTTATGGTTAAGAAGAACATAATATTTGTAGTTGGAAATTTTTTGCAGTGAATTCACTATTATTTACTATTACTATAGTAAATTCACTATAAATACACACTTTTTTTTTTTGTTCCAAAAGTAAATCTGACTTGAACTTCTGGGACAAGCTCAGAGTTACAAATCTTGTGGAGAAACTTACTGGTATCTTTCTTTCATTTAATATTTCAAGAGTAGTAATACTTACTGGAGCAGGAAAGTTGTATCTCCCCAACCCACATAAACTTTCTAAGGTCAAAACCTCATGTGGTTTTTGTCTGCTTGGGGTATGAGTAATTTTCCAAATTTCTCCACTGTGTCCTTACATATATTAAAGAAGATCTGTTGTCTCTCATTCTCCCAACCAATGGCTTAGCTAGGTATTTAGCTTGAGACAGTTCTATGTCCACTTCAGAAATGGGATACCGGTAAGAACAGCATTCCTGTAAACAAAAATTCTCCAGGCCTGTTGGATGGTCTTCGCTTGATGTCTTGTAACACCCATAGCTGAAGCTGCAGCATTTCATATAACTGCTATTTGAGACTGAAAATGAGAGAAAACAATTTTCAAGCATGGAAACTTGCCCGCTTGGGTTTCATTATTTCTAGATAGTGAAACAAAGGAAATTGACATTATTTCTACCAAAAGTTAGATGACTGTTCGATGGTGAGGGGAAAGTTCAAATATAGGTAAGGAAAGTTGGAGCAAGACGGAAGATCCATTTTTTGAACGGATATACTTAAATCCAAAGCTGACATTACCTAGCTTCTTATACTGTTGTTAAGGCTTTAGCTCATGTCACTTTTTTTCTACTGACTAATATTTGGTTTCATCTTAGAAAAGTTCACATTGAACTAAATATTTGGGAGGAGGCAGGAATTTTCCACTGCAGTGAGGAAAAAAATTCTCAAAATTTGTTTCAGTGCAGAAAGCTGTTTTCACTATAACTTGCAAACCAAAGATTTTCTTTTTCTGCAAATTACATTATTACGCTAAATTTGGATTCCCAAAGACATTTAATGCAATAAAAAATGACGCTGTAATTTAAAAAATGGTGTAGAGAATTATCAGGACACACATTAGGTAAATGAAAGGCTGGATCACTGAGGAATCAAAAACTAGTTTTTCTAATGGGAAGATGTAGATGAATGGGGCTCATTAGGGTCTGATAGGTTTGGATAATTGGTGGGAAGGACAAGTTGAAGTTATTAAACGATATGAATCCCCTGGTATAATGGCCACATTCCAGTAAAATGCACTTTATTATAACCAGATGAAATATATTTGAAACAAATGAAATATATCTGGCACCAGAGAAACTATCTGTCTCTGCTGCAGAATAATGAGGTTTTGTCCTGGAAAGCAGTGACCTAATGGATTTAGAGTCATCATAGAAAGTCATCTCAGTGTGAACTCTCAGCATAATGCTGTCACAAAGAAGGGTAGACCATTCCAGATGATTGGAAGAAGGGAAATGTA
>NW_009918847.1:0-1837 GCF_000696875.1 Nestor notabilis
AGAGACCCATAGGGACCCCATAGAGACCTATAGAGACCCCATAAAGACCCCATAGAGACCCCATAGAGACCCATAGAGACCCATAGAGACCCCCAGCCCCATAGAGCCCATAGGGGAGGCCTTACCCGCATGGCGGCAGGGCTGCCCCCCACACGAGGCGACAGGGGCGCACCCATAGAGACCCTATAGAGCTCCATGGAGACCCCATAGAGACCCACAGAGACCCATAGGGACCCCATAGAGACCTATAGAGACCCCATAAAGACCCCATAGAGACCCCATAGAGACCCATAGAGACCCATAGAGACCCCCAGCCCCATAGAGCCCATAGGGGAGGCCTTACCCGCATGGCGGCAGCTCTGCCCCACACATGGTGCAATGGGGCCCTTCCCCCACTCCCCCCACTTCCTGTTTCCCGCCTGGCACCTGCTGTGGGGCAGCCCCATAGCGCCCCATAGAGACCTCTAGGGACCCATAGAGAGCTATTGGGACCCATAGAGGCCCCATAGAGACCCCAATGGGGTCAATAATCAATGGGATTGGTAGTTATTAGGTCTAATAACTGATGGAATCGATGATTAATAGGGCTAATAGCCATTAGGATCGATCATTAATAGGGCTAATAACCATTAGAATCAATAATTAATAGGACTGATCATCAATAGGGCCAATAATCAATGGGATTGATAGTTATTAGGAGTAATAACTGATGGAATCGATGATTAATAGGGCTAATAGCCATTAGGATCGATCATTAATAGCGCTAATAACCATTAGTATCGATCATCAATAGGGCTAATAACCATTAGGATCGATTATTAATAGCTCTAATAACCATTAGAATCAATAATTAATAGACGCTAATAACCATTAGTATCGATCATCAATAGGGCTAATAACCATTAGGATCGATTATTAATAGCTCTAATAACCATTAGAATCAATAATTAATAGACGCTAATAACCATTAGTATCGATCATCAATAGGGCTAATAACCATTAGGATCGATTATTAATAGCTCTAATAACCATTAGAATCAATAATTAATAGAACTGATCATCAATAGGGCCAATAATCAATGGGATTGGTAGTTATTAGGACTAATAACTGATGGAATCGATGCCAGGTTAAACCAGTTCAAGCCCAGTTTAAGCCCATTTTAAACCCATTTTAAGCCCATTCTAAGCCCAGTTTAACTCCAATTTAACCCCAATTCAAGCCCAATTTAACCCCAGTTTATCCCCAGTTTAAACCCAATTTTACCCCAGTTTAAGCCCAATTTAACCCCAGTTTAAGCCCAGTTTAAATCCAATTTAACCCCAGTTTAACCCCAATTCAAGCCCAATTTAACCCCCCCAGTTTAAGCCCAATTTAAGGCCAATTTAACCCCAGTTTAAGCCCAATTTAACCCCAATTTAACCCCAGTTTAAGCCCAATTTAACCCCAGTTTAACCCCAGTTTAAGCCCAATTTAACCCCAGTTTAACCCCAGTTTAAGCCCAATTTAACCCCAGTTTATCCCCAGTTTAAGACCAATTTAACCCCAATTCAAGCCCAATTCAACCCCAATTCAAGCCCAGTTTAACCCCAGTTTAAGCCCAGTTCAACCCCAGTTTAAGCCCAATTCAAGCCCAGTTTAACCCCAATTCAACCCCAATTCAAGCCCAGTTTAAGCCCAATTCAACCCCAATTTAACCCCAATTTAACCCCAATTCAAACCCAGTTTAAGCCCAGTTTAACCCCAATTCAAGCCCAGTTTAACCCCAGTTCAACCCCAGTTTAAGCCCAATTCAAGCCCAGTTTAAGCCCAATTTAACCCCAATTTAACCACAATTCA
>NW_009918847.1:2042-2394 GCF_000696875.1 Nestor notabilis
CCCCAATTGAACCCCAATTCAAGCCCAGTTTAAGCCCAGTTTAAGCCCAGTTTAAGCCCAGTTTAAGCCCAGTTCAAGCCCATTCTAAGCCCACTTCCACCCTCTCACCGTTGCATCGTCACCTCCTGCAGCCACCACTGGTGGTGCCCCCATTGACTCCTTCGGGGGGACCCCCCAGAAGAGGTGGAGTTTATGGTGGGAACCAGCTCTAGGAGGAACTTCCCACCCCATCGACCTTCTCCTTTGGGTCATGGAGCTTCTGGTTCCTCTTTGTGGCCACCATCAAACCCACTTCTCCTTTAGGACCTTCTGCTTCCTCCTCCATTGACCTTCCCCTTTAGGTCCTTCTAGT